>NW_005841890.1:1112194-1142862 GCF_000455745.1 Alligator sinensis
ATAAATATTTATGGCATCAGATGAAAGACAGCTCAACGGAGAGGCAATGAGGCAAGATATGGAGACAGAGAAGAGAGTTTCAGGACTGCTTGAACAAGCACTAGTGTAAGACCCCAAGAGGACTTGTCTGTAGTAAAGCAGGAGCGGGACCTGGAAATGTTGAACATCCCTCTTGCACCCTTCCTGTCCACAGCTGAGGCACACTCCAAACCTCAGATTTGCTCATAAGTGCACTTGCAGCATGATTCTGAGGTTGCTCTCAAGCACTTGGTCTCTGGCATGCCCCTTCAGCTCTTGAATGCTGTCATTACATGGTCATTGTCACCTCCTCTTTTTTTCCCTTGCCTATCTTGCTTGAGCAAGCTATACCCATCCATGACCATACTCCAGTCATGTGAACTATCCCACCATATCTACACAATCCCAAATGCATCATCATTCTGTGATTGTACTAAGACCTCTAATTCTTCCTGTTTGTTCCCCATGCTTCTCACACTGGCAAATCAATATTCAGATTATCCTATCTTATCCATGAAAATGTTGCTCAGGATTCCACTATTGCTTCCTCTTACTAAGTTTTTATCCAGGTCCTCAGATAAACTTACCTCTAGATAAACAGAATTGAATTGAAGATACCTGACTCCATCATGAATTTATGTTCCTCACTGGAGCAGTCTATGAGAACCTGAATTTTGGCCACTATGCAGATCATAATAAAATAATCATATCTTATACATTCGACAGACTGAGGCAAGCAACCAGTATGGGTTCTGCAAGCCCATCTATTTATATCCCATATCATCATCACAAGCATTCTACCACCATTATTAATTATATACTGTATTAATTATATACTGTTGCTCATTACACATTGTAATGAAAAGTTCACACTCCACAGGTCTTTAATTCACAGTAAACACTATTTTTACCATCTATGACTATTGTAAGTTTTGTACATGATACTCCAGTAATTTGCAACTTTAAAGGAAATTAGAGTCCCTGGCATTTCTAACCAAAACATACAACAAATTTTTTTTTAAAAACCGAAAAATATATACAGGTTTCCCTTGATTTATGCTGGTTCTTTATATGTGAATTCAATCTTATGCGATGAGCATATTTAGACCCATAATTTGTTATATGTGAGGTAAACTCGCTCTTATGCGATCAGCATAGATGTCTCCCCACCACACACCCAAGCAGGTAAGTCTGTGTGGGGAGGGGAAAGGGCCATGGCCCTGCTCACCCCACTCCTGGCTGCAGTGGCCCCGGGAGTGGCCAGCACCAGCAGCCTGTAGCCACAGGGCTGCACCGTGCTCCACCTGTCTCCCACACCTGGGCTCACCCCAGCTCCTGGGCTGCATCGTGCTGTGGTGCAGGCAGCTCATGTTGACTGTTCTTGGGGCCGCTCCAGCATGGGCCGGGGTGAGTGCAGACAAGTGGAACCCTGGGTGGCGCAGGGTGCAGCACTCACCCCAGCTGCAGCAGCCCTGGGAGCAGCCAACACTAGCTGCCTGCATCAGGGCATGGTGCATCCCAGGACCAGAGATGGGGGCAGGCGGAGCATGGTGTAGCCCAGCGGCTGCAGGCTGCTGGCACTGGCCGCTCCCAGGTCCGCTGCAGCCAGGGCTGGGGTGAGTGCCACTCCGTTCCCTCTGTTTTGCTGCCTTGTGCAACCCCAGGAGTGGCACTCCTCCCTCCGCCCCTTCCCTAGTTCCAGCCTCACTCTCTCCCTCCCTCACCACCATGGGAACCTATCCCTATTGGTTACATTGTAAAGTGGATTTGATTTATGTGCTGTTCTCCAGGAACACATGTACAGCATAAATCGAGGGAAACCTGTATGGAATCTGTAAACTGATGATGTCTACTTTGGCGGTACCATATGGTCTTTTAACATGAAGTTTTCATTTAAAGTTGTGGTATGGTATTTTTTTTTTTCATTTAATTGCTTGTTTTGCTTTCCTAGAGAAATAGTGTTATCTAGAGATAAATCACTGGCTTGGGTCACAGGAGACAGAGGTTCAGTTTACAACTCTACCACTGGCCTGCTGCAGGACCAGGGGCAATTCACTTTCCTTCCCCAGACTCAATTTCCTCATTTGAAAAATCGGGATAATTATACCAATCACTTTATAAATTGTGTTGGGATGTAAAATTGTTAAGTGCTATATTGAAGCTAGGTGTTTTTATTATATTTCATAGACTTATGCATCACCAGGAGCTAACCGGAAATAAGCATGCAAGCCTTGTTTCACTGAGGACCTCCAGTTAGATCGGACTGTGCAGTCAATAATTACTTCAGTTTTCTCTCTCTGCCCACTATCCTCCTGTGCAGTGTTTTAACTGACAAAACATTTCAGACTGATGGACCCTAAAAAAAAAAGGCACAGCAAACTGAAGGATAGTCACATATTTTGTCTCCAAGGAGAGCTTTATATACTGCAAGTTACAATGGTACAAGGATGTTGGTAACTGGCAATAAATCCTCTGCTCATCTCTCTCAAACAATAAAAAAAAACAGGAACATGGTTGCTGATGCATTATTATTGGTCTTAAAGGCAAACTGATACAGTGTAATTTTTAGGATGTTTCCTCCAGTAATTAGTGAATGAATCAAAGTCATGTAATCAAGAGGAATTTGTCTTTGGCATTAAAATGGAGAAAAAGGTGGCAAGGAAAATTACAAACACACACACACACACACACACACACACACACTTAAATGTACATACTCCATTTATATCTGTGTGCATGTATATGTATGTATACTTATATAATAGTGTATATATAAATAGCGTATGCATATTTAAAACAATACTATGAATCTTTCCCCAGAAGACATCAATAGTTGCATCTATAAAACATTCCATGCTACCAGTCTAGAAAATATTAGTAGAAATGTGTACATTTGAAATGAATTGTCAAAGTACAATGAATAGGCCCACTGAAGTTAATAGGAGGTTAAAGCTGATGAGACTGGCTTCAGTGTAACAACATATTTTTATGTTAGCTGAAGAATTGTTTTGCACTAAACACGTCATAAGATAATGAGTACAGGATCAGGAAATGCCAGAGTAGCCTTAGTACACCTGATGAAGAATTTTTAAATATATGGTAACTGGAGCTGGGCAGAGAATGATCATCCCATTTTGCAGAGAATTTCAAGATTGTGAAGGTAAGTTTCATTTCCCTTTAGAGTACAACAACAATGTTTAAATTGTCCACAAAACCAAAATACAGAAAAAAATATTGTTCTGAAAAAATGAAATATATATGTTAATAATTTTTTAATTAATTTCCATCTGATAGTATGAAGGGGAGCATGGAGCTCCCCAGTCTAATCTATGGTGCTTCACAGAAAGCACCATGAGTTAGACTGACCCTCCCAACTCAACAGATGTTAGCTGTTAGCTTTTAGGCCCGGGGAACAAGCTCTAATTTGGAGCTGATCCAGCAAGAGAGGCTGCGAGTCTGCAGCCTCCTTCCCTAGTTCCCACCCCACTCTCACGCTCTGTCCCTAGTTCCACCCCCACTCTCCCAGCTCCAGCGCTGTCTCAGGACAGGAGGGGGAAGAGGCAGGGGAGGGTGGGCAGGGAAGGGTGGTCCATTCTGGAGTTTCCCCAGCCTGAGCTGGGGATGAAGGGGGGGTGGACTGGAGCCTCCCCCAGGTGGGGGGGCTCCAATCCACACCCCACTCCAGTAGTGCAGTCTATCCTTAGAGTCTCTCATCAAGACACAGCAACAGGAGCGGGGCTAGACTGCAGCAGCCCAGCTGCCAGAGCAGACAGAAGTTAACGGAGGTGCTCTGTTTTGAAACGCCTTCATCTGAAACTTCATATAATTGGTTTAATTTGTTGCATAATTGGAGTGCTCTGCAGCCATGCTCTTCTATTAGGGTGTGGCTGTAAAGCACTTTCAAAGGACCGATTGCACAACAAATGTAATTTCTGTCTGAGCCTTAGGAGCCTTGACTCCTTCAGTTGCTAAGACGGCTAGTGTCAATAGATGCCCAAGTTCCAAGATAAGTGGCAACCTGAATAGCCCAGTTTCCAGATAGGACGTTTGATGGGCTGAGAGCCAAGGATTCCTGGCACTAGAGTAGCCTCCTCCAAAGGCTACTAGGGAAGTTGGCAGGAAACCAGGAAGGTTTCTGATGGAAATGTGCTGGATTTCTGGCAGATTTTTTTTTGTAATTGACATGCCAATGGTTGTTTTGAATTTGACCGAGTCATATTTCACTATTATGCACCCAAGTGGTAATTGCTTCACCGTGGAAGTGCAATTTTTGAAATTTACATGGATTTCTGCTCCTCTTTCCATTTGTGTCAGAATAGGATTGCTCATGCATTCAGAAACTGGTGTATTGTTTAACATCCTCATTCATGATTTGGGTATGGGATTGAGTGCGCACTAAGAAAATTTGCAGATGGCACTAAGCTGGGTAGAGTTGCAGACAGTGTGAAGGGTAGGGATCAAGAATGACTTGGAGAGACCGGAAATGTGCTTTGCAATCAGTCAGATGAGATTCAGCAAGGACAAGTGCAAAGTTCTGCACTTGAGATGGAATAATTTAATGCAAAAATATGGACTGGAGAATGACTAGGTAGGCTGCAGTATTGCGGAGAAGAACATGAGGGTTACAATGCACCACTGGTTACACATGAGCCAATAGTGTGTTCTTGCTGAAAAAAAAGCCAATAGTATACTGGCTTGCATTAACAAAGGTGTCACTCACAGCTCAAGGGAAGTGACTCTTCCTCTCTATTCAGCATTGACAAGGCCTCACTTGGAGTACTTTGTCCAGTTTGGGGCCCCAGACTTCAAGAAGTATGTTGACAGATTGGGGAGAGTCTGATGCAGAGTGACAAAAATGATTAGAGGCCTGGGATGCAAGACGTACAAGGAAATGCTGAAAGAACTATGGTTATTTAGTGTGGAGAGGAGAAGACTGAGTGGGGGATTTGATAGCAGTCTTCAAATTCCTGAAGGATCATTATATAATAGGTAGGCATGAGCTTTCCTTTATGGCCATTGGGGACAGGAGTAGGAGCAATGGCCTCAAAATGTAGCAGAAGCAATTTAGGTTTGGAGATTAGAAGGGATTTTCTGACTGTGAGGGTGGTCAAGCATTGGAACAGATTACATGCACAAATTGTAAAATCTGCATCCTCAGAAATTTTCAAAAGCAGATTACATAGACACTCCTGGTGTGGCTTAGCCAGGGATGATCCTGCCTTGAGCAGGGAGCTGGAGTACATAACTTTGGGAGCCCTATACTCCCATGAGTTCATGTACTCGTGTAACTACCTGAAGAATATTGAGACTCAAGAGTACTGAGCCTCAGAAAAAAATAAGAACATTTCATGGAGGGCAGAACCCTTGGGAGCTATTATGTATCCTCAGACAGCAAGGATATGACTGGAGATCAATTCAACTAGACATACACTCTTCATATACTCTCCCTGTAAAGCAGTAAAGGCCAAGCTTTCTGGCAGGCGTGCCCCAATAAGCCCTGCACCCTCCTCAAGTGCCACTCTGATCCCCTTCCCCTGTTCTTCTGCTACTCTGCTTTCATTAGACAGTGGGTCCAGAGGCACATTTTACTTTATCTTGTGGAAACACATAGTTTTTCCTTTCCATTGAATGAGGAAAGGCCCTATGCCCCCTGCCCATCTGCTGCTATGTTTACTGGTCCCTTCCCCCTCACTTAACTGCCATGTGCCACCTATGGCATATATGCCACGGTTTACCACTCCTGTTTTCAAGCACCTATTACTTGCCACTTTCAGATACTGGAATAGATGGACCATTGGTCAGACCCAGTATGGCACTTCTTATATTCTTCCACTTACGTTGCTTATTAGGTAGACACAGTCATCCATATAGACCTCTTACTTTTTGGGTCAGAAGTTTGGCTTTCTAAGTAGACAGACATATTTTTAACATCAGTTGAATTTCTCCATTCAGTGAAAAAGGAAAGCTGTGTGATGCCACAAGATGAAGTAAAATGTGCCTCTGGATGCATTCTCTAGCCCAGGAGAACAATATGTCTCCAGCGGCAAAGTGGTATGTCACTGTGTGCCTGATCAATTTAGCCTGGCAAAAACAGAGAAGGATTTGAACACAGTGTATAACTGTGAAATGAAACACAATTTAGCCCCTTGTATCTAATTCAATAGGAACCTTTACAATGATTTCACTGCACTTTAAATCCATCTTGTATTTTGAGGAGAAACCATGATAGATTCTGTGGATTTTTTTCCCTCCTCCTTACAGTAAATGTGAGGGGTAAGCAGTGTATTTCAAAAAATATACAAGGATCTGACTGATATCTAGTTGGGGATCTGCAACCAGCCACACAACCACACAACCAATTGCACCTTGAAATAAGAAGAAACAACATCCCATTCGCTTTAGGGATACTTTATATGCACACCCAAAAAAAACTATTTCCTGGTATCGAGTCATGCTATATCTGTGCCAAGTGCTTTTTTAAGCCTTCTTAATCCGTGTATTTGACTTTGGTGTAAAGCTCCAAATCCAACATAGTTATCTCTGAAATCAAATTTGTGGTGGTATTTACATTAGGACAACTGGAGAGAGATTTTGTCTTTCAAGAATGTCTCAGAACTAGTGGGATGTCACTTGGCAAATGGTCTGAGTCGCTAACCATTTTTCAGTGGAGAGACAAGAGAAGGATGATCACGCTCATTCACCAGAGTATGGAAGGGAAGCATGCTTCTGCACCAGTCCTTTTGGTCTGAAAGTCCTACCTCAAACCTCACAGGACACAAGCCTGGAAGGGACCATATGGGCCATGGAGCACAATCCCATGGTACCACAGGCTCATTCGCCTGGTATCCAGGAGATAAAAATAAATAAATAAATAGTGCATCCCTTATAGGAACACCTCCCTCTTGTTAATTAACTAGTGAATTTAAAATTCATAAAACTTAACTAGCTGCTCATGGTATCACAGGAATCAGATCTTGGTCAGATGAAAATGTAGGCATACAGTATCTCTGGACACTGACCATACACCACTGAAATCCAGTCTCTCACTCTTTATAACTTAATCATTTCTAAAGGATATTACTGTTGTTAACAAATCATATGCTTTATCATAGAAAAGAATGTTGCATGGTGTCAAAATCTTACAACATAAGTCAATAAGCCCAATAAAGTGTATGACTAGAGTTATCAACCATAGTTGCAGGTTGTTCAATGAAGAGAATTGTAAATAAGGATGAAGTTATATGTTACACTTAGACCATGTTAAATGTATGGCATATTAATTGGTTTAATATTAAGTTAAAACATGCTGAGAGCAGTTGCACATTAAGGATGAATACCCTTTTTTGCCGGCACAGCTCTGACTTGCCACTAGATAGCTGATGAGCAGGGGTATGGCCAGGAACCAGGACACCATGGGCTCTATGCTACTTGGGGGGGCAGTGCATCCTGGGATTCTGGAGAGCTGCAAATTGTTCCTTTGATCTCTGTGGAGCAAACTGAATTTACGCTAACACAAGCTAGGTAGCAGGTCCCAGAGTTTACCCTCACTTGAAGTGTATAACTTTGGGACATTCAGAGGGAACTTGGAACAAGTTAATCAGCTTTAACATCTGAACACAGTACAGGTTTCCCTTGCAATATAGGGGTTATGTGTGTGCAAATTTGCTCTTATGCAATGACCCTTTTTATACCAAAAATCCATTATGTGCAAGGTAAATTCACGCTTATGCAATCAGTGTGGTAGAAGCCTGCAGTCAGCTGCTTTGTGCAGTGCATTGTGGGAGTGATACGCACCAAAATATAATTTCCTGTGTGGTTCTGTGCTCCTCACTCGTTGTCTATGACATATGTTTCTAGAGTTGCCATCCCTGTTATGGTAACATTCGCCACCACCCTGTGCTTGTGTGTACTGTCTGCTGTTAATGAGGACCAAAATTGTCTTAAAAAAATTGGTAGAAATGGATCTGGGGGTCAGCATAGCTGAGGTCTTGTAACATATCCCTATTTGTTACATTGTAAAGTGAGTTCCCTTTACGTGAATTCGAGTTATGCACCATTTTCTAGGAACGCGTGTACAGCATAAAGCGAGGGAAACCTATAGACTAATTTTACTGCTCATTAGCACAGCGGGCAAAATCCATGCTAATGTGCCAATGTGTAGTAGACTTAGTCTACTGTACATTAATGTCACAAAAAGACTGTTCATTTGTGCTAGGACTAAGATGGGGAAACATGGTCTGGATCCACATATGTGGGCCTGATCCTGGGGTGTGGGGTCCAACCCAGCCAACAGGCCAGCACCTTGCCACTCATTTGGCCTGCAGGGCCAAACAGATTGAGCACTGCTGGTATGGAACAATACAGCAATTTTCTTTAAGAAGTCACAGCTGTCATAATAGGATTTAAGTTGGTGTGTGTATATGTATTTCTAACTATTGTATAGGGCTTCTGTGCACTAATGTTAACATTTTATCAGAAATCACTATATTTCAAAGTATGGGAGACAGAGCACTGCCTCCTTTTGGGGGCTGGAAGAGAGGGGGGTGCAGATTGTAGGAGACCAGAAGGAAGAGAACAGGGAGAGTTGCTGCTGACAAAATTTAAATAAACACCAACGGGCCTGCAGCACCTCTTATCCAGAGGCCCTCTCGGTTACCAATTATCATCATTATTTTTTATTAGTTAGCATATCTCAAAGGGGAAATGCTGCATTAATGATGAGCTGTAGGCACAAGCAGGATGTGTGAAGTTCTTGCAGAACTGCATGTGGGCAATCCCACTGAGAATACATGCTCACAACTGATATGAATAAGGAAGCTATGATAGTGCCTTAGGTTCTCACTAAAATGGAGCATTTGGGGCACTTCCATTTTTAAACATGTTTGCATTTTTCAGAGAAATGGTGAATAGGAATGGGTTTAAAGCCCTTGTAGAAGGCAAGAAACAAGATTATCTTTTCAGTTCTCAATCTACGTGATACACATCCGAGCATTAAACTCAACAGGCAAATGCACTGATCACGGCCTCTGCTGATGTGCACTTGTGTAGCTCTATTTGGAGACGGGGAACTCTACCTACATGCACCAGTGGGAGACAGTAAATATGCTTAGACACAGGGACCTAACCTAATAAATATAGTCCAAAATTTGATTTATTACCCTTGCATCACAACAGCACATGGTGAATAGCTGATGCTCAATATGCTGTATTCAAACTGCTACAGCATCAATATTTTGTTTTACTGTTTTCCAGCCCAAAAAAGAAAGACAAGTTTTGGCTTTTTGATGTTTTGGCAAAAAAATTCTGAAGGAAGATGAAACAATTTCCGTTTAGGCAGAACTTCAATTATCTAAAGAAATAAATAGTTCAGACAATCAGCCTTTCTAGTCTAGAAAGGGTACTTGGGGAAGAGATACTGTTTACAAAAGCATTAGGCCTGATTTTCCACTTCCGTTTCTCCCATGGAACAATACTGGCTCCATCACATTTCTTCAGGATTTTCTTAGGATCAAATTTTGCTTGTTGTTAACCAGCATACATCTGGATAAAGTCCAAGCAGAGTTATTACAGATTTATACTGAAAGCAGAGTTTGCCGCTCAGGGTTGTTTAAACTTGTTTTGATTCATTTTTATTGTCAGTTTGATGTAACATGCTTTTGACATACCAGGTCCACAACAGCATTCAAAGAGGTGAAAATGAGTGGGAGCTTATATACTACATAAGGTCAAGAGGTTGATTGTTTTCTTATTGCAATGATTGGGTTAGACCTGTATTCTAAAAAAAAAAATAATAATAAATGCATTAATTCGACATTGGAGCGGATGTCAGTGATGGAGAGCTATATAGCAGACACATTTTGAGGAATGCAAATTAAGTCAGTGTTTTCATTGGTCAAGTTGATAACAGAAAAAAGCAAAATGCTAAATAAAAACAAGCACATACAAATAGAGATAGATATTTTTTATGCTAAAAGAAAACTTTGATATAGTCATCACTCTTAAGAACCCCTAGAAAATAAATGGATAACCTTTTAGGTTAGTTCCAACAGCAAAGCAGAATAACATTCATTTTCTATAACCACATGCTAAAGTTTTATGTATAGTTAAAATAAAATAAAAACAGCCAAAATAGCTGATTATTGAATGAACTGCTGCACATACCACACAGAGCCATATGTACTCATGGAGGCATGCACACGATATGCAGTACACACAATCAACATTATAGTGAAAACACAACCTAAAGAGCTGACATACAACTCAGTCCACTCAGCCAGATCCTTTTCTATGTCCATTAACAGAATCTGTTACAGCGTCAGCTACAAATCTATTTATGTTGAAACGTACGGTTCTGCAAGATCATTCCTGAAGTAGTCTTTCAGATGAGCCAAGTGGGATTTTCAAAAGCCTCGCCATGCCTAACTTCTATTGAAACAGAGATGCATCTTTGGGCAGCTTAATACCTTTGAGAATCTGCCCCAAACCACCAATTTATCCATTTACTTTATGCAGTCACTCTCATCATCATCATAAAGATCATGTCACAATGGGCTTCCTTCCTGTCTACAACCTGTGAGATGGGAAAAGGTTATCTCTGTTTTCAGAGTCATGAAACTGAGGTTCTGAGAGAGTTGGAGCACATCTATATGCTCTTCCTCCCAATCCTTGCTCAATGATAGGCAAAAAAAGTCCTGTCCACTGGTTTCCACTGGCAATTAGGTAGAGTAGAAAGCTTGGAGTGGGCCTGTGTGCATGGCCCAGGACTGAGCTCAGTTACTTTGTCTCAGAAAAATATGAGACTGGCTCTTTGGGGGCTCTGCCTGAGGCTACTGGTGATCCAACTACCCTGCCTAATGTTTGGCCTCTGATCCCAAGAACAAGTGATCAGAGCTTATTTTGCCAGCAGAAGTGTCATGAACAAGAAGGAAGCAGTATAGACATGCTCTTTGTGACTTAGAGTCAAACAGGAAGTCTGTGGTGGTGGAGTCAGGAACTGAACTCAGATTCCTCAAATTCAAGCCTATTTCATCATCATCATTATCATCATCATCATTCAGTCCAGACTGCCTTGTATATCTGATGAAGTCCAGAATGTGGGCTTAGGCTTGCTTTTGATCGTCTTCCCTTTGCCATCAAGCTTTATCCCTAATTGTTTTACTTTAAGGGTTAATCTGCTTCCAAGTCTCTTGAATATGACATGGGCCACTAGAACTTCACTTCACTGCAGCTTCATTATCTGGTAATTGTAATTGTAATGCTTCATTTATCTTTGATGTTAGCTCATAATCAACACTTCCAAAAACCTGCAATGAATAGCATAATACAGTACTTCTGCAGTAGCTGATGTACCATAGTGGCGTAAACACTTACTTTTAAAACACTCTTGCTTTCATGCTGTCTCATAATGCTTCCCAGTGAAGACAGGAAACCAAATAAATTACAGATTAATGACCATCTGGACAAAAACTCAGGCAACAGGGCTAGGAATTAGACGTCTTTGTTCTGAGACTTGTCATGTGAATTAGGACCAGTCACAGGTCTAGCAATGGAAAACAGGTGCATACATTTCTTGGAAAGTCAGGCATTAATCAATAGAACTAGCTAAAAACAGAGAGAGAGTAATGTCTTTTTTGTCAAAATACATATTTTTCTTGAAATTATCATTTTTTTTCAGGAAAACCTCCATTTGCAGGTTTTCTATCAGAAAAGCTGAAACAATTTGGTTTTGTATTATAAAAATTAAATGAGTCGACAGGATTAAAACAAAATGCTTTTGTTGATTTCAAATATATGTTTTCATATTTCTTGTAAGACGCATGAAATTTGGGGCTTTTCATTCTTATTTTTGCTTTTTATGATTCTCATTGTGAATGAGCTCTTTGTACCTTAATTCCCTATTTGTTCAATATGGACAATAGTACTGACTCACCTCACAGATCCAGATACCAGAGAGCAAGAGGCTGTATGAATAAGCATACAAATAGGTGATAGATTGCCATCTGGGGATACTCCAGTTTCTCATAATTAATGCAAGGAAAATAGAGTTGAACCAGCATATTAAAGTGCTTAGAGATCCTCAGGTGAAGAAGCATTTTATAAATGCATTGCAATATTATACAATTACATTGATGTCTCTCATGGTTTACAGCATACCCACTTGTGTGCTAAAGACTTACAGGACCACGCTTGGTTTAAATATCTAATGATGTTTCCTGGAAATTCAGTTTGAGGAGCAACTTTTGTGGATAATATTATGAAAAATGTTCTGTGGGTTTTTTTACCCCCTTCCCTTCCTCCCCTGACCTCCCTTCAAAAATATTTACATAAAAACAGCATCTCAGCTGCATCAGAATTTTTCCACTCCTGCTGTTTCTTCCTTCCCCAAAGTCATAATCCGGTTTGTGAAATCTCAGTTACAGCAACTGCTGCAGAGAGGATTATGACTTCAGGTGAGGGATAAGCAGCAGGAGCAGATGAACTGCTCAGGAGCAGACATCCTGTTTTCTTCAAAATGCCCCCCATAAAAATGGGAGAGTGGAAAAATTAGAAAAAGCTTCATTACATAGGCAAATATGTCTTCCATGGAATGTCATTTCAAAAATGTCCAGGAACCACCTGTGGCTCCAAATGTAGTGGTCTTTTTTGTGCCCAAGTGTGTGTGTTTTAGTAATGCAAAGTGCAATAAAACTCTGGGCTTGAGTTTTCTAGCTACATTCCTATACAAACACTATCTCTGTACAATTTGAGTGCCTCCGTTGGGAAAGCCGCTGGCTGGCAAAAATTGATGTTGTTCCATTGATTTCAGAGCAACTTCACTGATCTGCATGGCTGAGGATCTGTGCCTGCTAACTTCAGTGGATTAATACCTGTTTTATGTTACACATTCAACAGAAATGAGCATCCTTTAAAATGCTCCACGGTTTTGAAAGCTGCATCTGGGTCTGCAGCAGTTTCCAATTCTAAATCAAGTGAAAGGCAAACAGGTCATACGGGGAGTGTATAACCAGCAGGGAATACTGTGTTGTTTGTCTATTCTTTTTCCATGCAGACAGTTCAGCCAAACTGAGAATGGCCTTTGCCTGAAAATAAGACGGATCTTTGGGCAGCCATGCAACACAATTGTACTGGACCCAGCTCCACTAAAAGCAGCGGTCAAAATTACGACCTCTCTTCAATGCTTTGAGACAAACTAAAGGTACAGTAACAGAGCAGTCAAGGCATTTTGCTATAACTCTGAGACCATGTTCTACTTGGACTTGTGCTTAGGGAAGTCCTCAACTCACCTCTTAATAGGTACCTAGTCATTAGGGCTGGATAGGCAGGGAGTTAAAGGCAGCAAGATGTCATGCTAGCCACATCACTCCTTGGTGTATGTCACAGGCCGGCTTGGCACTGTGAGTGTATCAATTTTATCACAGGCCAACTGGGCTGTTTGATTCAGTTTTGGATTGAGGAGGCAAAGTTGGAAGTGAAATAAAGGTAAATTTATTATAGCTTACACACACACAACAGTTAACAGAAAGATAAATGTGATAAGTAGATAATACAGTATTAAAGAGCTAATAGTAAATAATAACAACAGATAGATAGATCAATTCTGTCGCAGGCCAGCTGGGCACTGCGAGGATATTAGCCACTGGGCTGTTCAAAACAACAGATAGACAGACATGGGTTGGCAACTTATCAATAGTCCCTCAATGCCAAATACATGCCAAGTGATTCCAGTGAAGTCAGGTGTCCCCGATGATTGACGCTGTCAGAGGGATTACCGGGGAAGATCCCTTGATTGGGATCTGAATCCTCCTCACACCGGGAGTCCGGGGTCCAGGCGTGGGACAGGAATGACCATTCTGTTCCCCCCTTCCTGCTGGTTACCTGATCCAGGTGCTTTTTATACCTAGTCTTATGTTAATCTGTTGGCCTCAGGGCCTATAGCTGTTTCCTTATGGGATTGAAAGGTGTTAAAATTATCCTAAAAGGTTACTACTCAGACTTGGGTTTATCCAATAAGCAAATTATGATGCAGCACCTTTAGGTTTGAAATTGACATTGCTCCGCCTAAGTTCTAACCCCTTCTAGGCTTCATTTGAATATGCTTTCTTGGGATACGCTTTCCTGGAATGTGATGGGTGTGCCAGGCAGTTAGATCCAGTTTTTATTGCTAAGGCTGAACCCTGAGCAAAAAACCATTAGGCCAGCTAATCTCACAGCTACAGCTTTGCCTATGGGGCCCAGTCAGTTCCATGAACAGTTAATTTATAATTTTGGTTAAACTTATGACAGACAAGTTACATTTGCAGTTTACAAATTTACAAGCTTATATTAACAAATATTACCTGTTTAGGCAAAATACCAAATGCCTCCAAGAATCACATATGTATTGCTTATTAATCCCTCTGGTTCTGGCTGGTCACAGGTGTATCATTGGCTACACAAACTGGTGCCTTAACTACACTTGCTCTATGGGACACGAAGTTTAGGTGGACCTTTGAGTTTAGTTTGAATTATTAAATGAATAATAAAACAACAATAACAAAGTACTCAGCTACTAAACTAAGTTTTTGTCTTCTGTCACTAGAAATCTAAATTAAGAGACTTATAGTAATTTAAATGCTTTACAGGAAAAAAAAAGCCCTTTGAGATTCAGTGTATAATCATTACCTCCTTATAGAACTTTGGAGTTCCCTTGTAGAATTTAACTCATAGGTTATAATCATTGTCATATTGTCGGCAGTCCCTCGGAGTCAAGAATTATATCTATCAGGCTTGATGGATCCTTAGGTGACTGAGGAGTCCGATTCTGGATACACACATTCTTCGGCAATCAGGGCATGTTGTTGTGCGGGGGAATGGGATTTGCAGCCCTGGGTTGGTCTCCTTCTTCCTCCACCACCGCCATTCCACCTTAATATTGAGTCACTGGGCCTCAAAGTGGTGTGCGCCTTGGTGGAGCAGGTGGCACCACACTGAACAAACAGCAACTTGCTCCTCCCAGCCACTGGTGTCGATGCCTCCATACTTGAGGGTGACCTTGGGTGTATCTTTGAACTGTTTCCTTTGGCCGCCCTTTGAGCATTGGCCAACAGAGAGCTAGGAAAAGAGAATCTGGTGAGGGAGGCAGTCTTCTGACATCTGGACACAGTGGCCTGTTAATATCTCTAGAGCAAGGTTTCACTGCTGGTGGACACAACTTCATGGAGGATGCTCACACTGGTCTGGTGGTTCTCCTGTTTGATTCCCAGGATTCAACACAAGCACTGCCGGTGAAAGCTCTCAAGGCTCTTAATGTAGCATTGGTAAATGGTCCAGGTATCATTGCAGTACAGGAGGGTGGTCAGCATGACAGCCTTGTAAACCAGGGCCTTCATCAACTTTTGAAGGTCTCTATTTTCAAAGACATGTTGTCACAGCTTGAAGGCAGTACTGGTGCAGTTGACCCACTGCTGGACTTCTTCATTGATGGTAGCCCATTAAGGGAGGTAGCTGTCAAAATGCAAAAAGTGCTCTGCATACTTCAAAGTCTCCCCATCTACATAGATAGTGTGTGGGATGTTCAGCTAGCCTGGGGAGGGTCGGTGGAGAACTTTCATCTTGGTGACATTCAAGGACAGGCTAAGTCTCATGATCATAGATGATTTTAGATGTTATAGATAATCATACATGTTATAGATAATCTATGCTGCTTAAAAACAGGTGAATGTGAGCAATCTTGAATCCTACAAAGCAATTAATTTAGCAATTTAAGAGAAGCCAATGATGGGATTATATTGAGACAAGCAAGTCAATTCTAATATAATAAAAATCTTGGTCTGTCTGTCTGCCTGTCTGTTCATAATGCTCTGGGCCAACTGTGTGTGTGTTGCCGAGAGGGCATGTGTCAATTTGCTGTGAGGACCCAGAGTGTTATGGACTGAGGGGGCGAGGGAACCACTACACCGCCCTCTCCCCCCCTGCTATAACAACAGCCGGCAGGGAGGGGCAGGCATCAGGGAAGAGAGGAGGAAGGGAGGGAAATGTGGGGGCACTGGTCACATTCAGCTGGATGCAGAGTGGTGGCAGCACAGGATGGTGGGTGGCAGGAGCAGTGGCTGCATACAAGCTTCCCTGAATTTCCCCCCCGCCATTCCTGGGAGGCAGCGGTGGCGCAGGGTACTGGGTTGCGGTGCTCCATCTTTGTTGTCCCCTCTCCCTCGTCATTCTTCATGGGCAGGTGGCTAGTTCATATCATAGATATCAAGTTTGAAAGAACCCTTACTATCTTTTTACTTCTTACTTCTTTTTCTCCCATATTTCCTCTACAGAAATACATAGTTCAAACAATCTGGTGTTTAACCAGAGAAGTTATTAGATTCTCCAACTGCAATTTATAGACAACTTTCAATCCTCCAGAAGATTATGGTGTACACAAAAGGGGTTCAGTCAGGTTCCCAATGAATTTACCTTTGGCCAACTCAAGAGTGATACAGCTTGTTACAAATTTCCAACATGCAAGTCACTTTATTTCACATTGACTAGGATAGATTGTGTTGGGGCATGGCTTTTTTGGCCCACTTTTTCTAGGACCTTCCTCAAGAAAGGTAAGCAGGCCACCCCTGAATAGGGCTGCTTGGACACCTTGGTAGATGCCTTAGGTTCCTTAAGCCCCTTATGGAGTCCTGCAACCGTCACACCAAGATCTTGGACATGTATGCCTAAACAAGATTGTGGAGGATTATGGAGGAAGCTGCCCTAGACCTCCTATCCCCTCTTTAGATGACTGAGACAGAGTCCAAAGGCTAGACTGATTCCAGATATTCAGTTCTTTGATGGTTGTAGTGTGGCTTCTGCTAAGGAGCAACAGATTAATGCTGACTGACTAATGCCTCAGCACGGGCATGTTTCTGTCAGGATGATGTCCCTTAGCCTTATTCTAATGAAGGAATACCCACAAGGCAGTGGGAGCTAGGGTTTTGAGGTACCCTATGCTCACTTTGCTCTGGAGGTTGCAACATTGTGGTATTTTATAGGAGCTACCATGTCATGAGTAGCCCCACCATGTTGCCACCAGGCCCTCCAGTTTATGGTCATACTCAATAGGGTGAAGCTTCGGGTGCTGATCCGATTCAGAGAAGATTTGGCCCAATTCGGTGGCTGAATCTCCAAATCCAAATTGAATCAGGGAACCAATAAAAAGGCCCAAATTGATTTGAAGCTCTCTGAATAGATTCAGAGAGCTTTGATGATTCAGGCAGTCTCTGCCTGCTGCAGCACGGAGCTGGAGCTGGACTCAGAGCTGGTAAGTAGGGGGCAGGGGAGGGGGGCTGAAAGAGGGAGGATGGGGCCATGGGAGACCCCTGCCAGGCCCCATCTCCTGCCTACTCCCCCAGTTCCAGCAACCCTGCCCACTCCCCTAGCCCCCCCATGGCTGTACTGCCCACCCCAGCTCCAAGCCCTTTCAAAAAAAGCCCCCACTCACTGAGTGCTGCTTATCAGGGGGCTAACCCCACTTCCCCATGCTGCATGGGGGCTCTGCATGAGCCCCCTGACTCCCCTGCATTGTCCCAGCCCCCTCACAGCTACCCCTCCCACCCCACCCCTCGCCTTTTAAGAAAAAAAATACCCCCAAACCCTGGAATCACCAGCTCCTGCAGCAGACTTGGGGCATCAGGGGGCTTGTGGAAGAGCCCCCCACATGGTGCAGGGCAGTGAAGGACAGTGGGGATCACCCCCTGCCAGGCAAAAGCCAGTGAGCCTGGGGTTCTGTTTTCTTTTTTTTTTTTAAAGGGCTGGAGCTGCAGTGGGCAGGGAAGCCATGAAGGTACTGGGAGAGTGGGTGGGGGCTGGGGGGCTCATGGCAGAGCCCCCCCATGTGGCATGGGACAGTGGGGAGCAGTGGGGATCGGCCTCCTGTCTGGCAGGAACTGGTGAGTTGGAGTTTGTTTGTTTTTTTTTAAGTGCCGAGAGCTGAAGCAAGCCAGGGCAGCCATTGCCAGGGCTGGGAGAGTGGGTAGGGGATGGGCCGAGTTATTTGGAGGTTCAGCTGCTTTGGCTGAATTGATGCAGGACAGTGATTCGAATCACTGAATTGAATCACCTTCCCCTGAATTGGCCAAATCTGAATCCGAAGCAAATACTAGCCACTTCGCATAGGCCTAATACCCAGTACAACTGAATTTAAGTAAAAAGAAATGTTTTAAAGCTAAAATCCTTGAAAGTGTTTTAAAATTACAGTTCACCAGTGCATGTTGAAGGCTCACGAACTATAAAGTTGCTTCCTCTTGATGTGTATTGTAGGTCCTTATATTTTTTTGTTTTTCTTCTTCATTGTCTTATAGGTTTACTGTCTTGTTTGGAGAAAAGAACAGGATGAACTTGATGGGTCCTGTAAAACTATGGATGGAAAGCATGTTATGCTTATTCAGTTCTGAATATTTTATAATCACTTTCCCATAACTTCATAGCAGGAGTGAAACACACCCTTGATACTTGCCTGGATTTGAGTTACATTTTCCTATTTGTTCCTTGGCTTGGCACATCTGCAGGTTGGTCTTGGCAACATCTTCAGTTCATGAATATGTAGCCTGTTTAATGCATATGCAGCCTAATTTTAACTGACTTTTCTCTTGTGGCAAAATAGTCTCAGAATACCTTTAAAGAAAACGTTTTGTTTTTGTTTTTTCTTTTATACAGTCCATTTTCTGAACTATCACTTTAATTTCATTAGAGATTCAAAGGAACTGAAATTCTGTTTCAAATTCAAGCACCCTTGCTTTTTATATAGAAATCTTCTGTCTCTCAAAATAGACGTAAGGAAAACCATTAAATGATTCTTTAAGAGTCTTTAAAATTTAAATAGTTATTAAAGAACTCATTGACCTTTCTTCTTAACCAGCTTTGGAGGGGTGTATCTGGGCTTTCTAATCTTGTTATATAAATTGGTTAGAAACTGCCAGATGCTAATTCCCAAATTAATCTAAATCATTTTTACATTTAAATGGCTTCTGGCATTAGAAACCAATTGAAGTATTAAATGAGATTACTGTCTTGTACATAAGCTAATGTCACTACTCACATAATATGTCATCAAGAAGTGACTATGTACAGGTAAGTATAAAGATATACAATATTTACAACTCTGTATCTCAAAACAGACTTGTCATCTCAAGATTTTATGGAACCAGCAAGGTTTGCACCTTTAAGAAGAAGCATGAATTAGATCATGGTTACCAGCAGCTTGAGTAAAGCATTTTCCAATCATCAATGTTTTTCCTGAAATGTAGCAGTCATAAAATGCTCGGAGAACAAAATATTTTTAATATGAAAATCAGTAGCAGTTTCAAAAAAAGTTTCGGCTATAGTTTTTCTCTTGCAAGGCATGAAAGAAGGCCCGCTTGATAACTTGATACATGTGGTTCTGATAACCCATCCCTCCATTTCTTCTGCACTTCAATGGAACAGTTTTATAACTTTCTAAAGTCAGAAGTCTAGCAATTATCAATACTTCTAAAACTCACAATTAAAAATTTTGACTAACTAATGATTATGTCTACAGTTTGCAAAACAGCATCAAAGAAAGAAAATCTGCATTTAGAATATATATACACACACAAGTATTTATGGCTAAGGATGTCATGAGGGGGAGAGGAGTTGAGGAGAGCTGGCTGTACTTCAAAGAAGCCTTACTGATAGTGTAGAAACAAACCATCCCAAAGTGCAGGAAGACTACAAAGTATGGCAGAAGACCAGCTTGACTTAGCAGGGAACTCTTCAGTAAACTAAATCACAAAAAGGAAGTTTATAAGAAGTAGAAACGTGGACAAATAAGTAGGGAAGAATATAAGATCATTGCTGGGTATGCCCGGATGAAGGCAGGAAGGCCAAAGCACAATTGGAGTTGCAGCTAGCAAGGGATGTGAAGGATAAGAAGAAGGGTCTCTACAAGTATGTTGGTAGCAAGAGGAGGATCAGGGAAAGTGTGGGTCCTTACTAAATGGGGGAGGCAACCTTGTGACAGAGGGTGCAAAAAGGCTGATGAGCTCAATGCCTTTTTTGCCTCAGTCTTCACAGCAAGATCAGCTCCCAGATTACTGCACCTGGCAGCACAGTTTGGGGAGGAGGTGAGCAGCCCTCAGTGCTGAAAGAACAGGTTAGGGACGACTTAGAAGAGCTGGACGTGTAGAAGTCCATGGGGCCAGATGGGATACATCTGAGGGTGCTGAGGGATTTGGTTGATGTGATTGAAAAACCATTGGCTGTCATCTTTGAAAACTCATGGCAATCAGGAGAGTTCCCAGATGTTTGGAAAAGGGCAAACATAGTTATTTAAGAAAAGGAAGAAGGAGGATCCAGGGAACTATAAACCAGTCAGCCTCACCTCGGCCACCGGAAAAAAATCATGGAGCAGATCCTCAAGGAATCCATTTCTAAGCACTTGGAGGAGAAAAAAACAATTAGGAACAGTCAGTGTTGATTCACCAGGGGCAAGTCATACCTGACCGGCCTGATTGCCTTTTATGATGAGGTGGCTGGCTCTGTGGATGCAGGGAGACTGGTGGGTGTGGTGTACCTTGATTTTAGCAAGACTTTTGATATGGTTTCCTACAGCATTCTTGCAGGCAAGCTAAGGATATATGGGCTGGATGAATTGACTGATAAAATTGGCTGCAGCATTGGGCTCAGCAAATACTAATTAATGGCTTGTTGTCTAACTGGCAGTTAGTATCAAGTGGAGTGCCCCAGGGATCAGTTCTGGGACCAGTTCTGCTCAGTGTCTTCATCAACCACCTGGAAGATGGAATAGAGTGCACCCTCAGCAAGTTTGCAGATGACACCAATCTGGGGGGAGTAGTAGATACTTTGGAGGGTAGGGCTAGGATTCATAGTGACCAAGACAAACTGGAGGATTGAGCCAAAAGGAATCTCATGAGGTTCAACAAGGACAAGTGAAAAGTCCTGCATTTAGAACAATCCCATGCACTAGTACAGGCTGGGGGCTGACTGGCTGGGCAGTAGCTCTGTAGAAAAGGACCTAAGGGTTACAGTGGGCAAGAGGCTGAATATGAGCCAGCAGTGTGCCCTTGTTGCCAAGAAGGCTAATAGCATACAGGGCAAAATTGGTAGGAGTATTGCCGCTAGGTCAAGGGAAGTGATTATTCCCCTCTATTAAGCACGGTGAGGCTACATCTGGAGTACTGTGTTCAGTTTTGGGCTCCCCACTACAGAAAGGATGTGGACAAATTGGAGAGAGTCCAACAGAGGGCAACAAAAATGGTTAGGGGGCTGTGGGATATATCTTATGAGGAAAGACTGAGGGAACTGGGTTTATTTGGTCTAGAGAAGAGAAGACTGAGGGGGGATTGAATTGCAGCCTTTAACTCCCTGAAGTGGGGGTTTGAAAGAGGATGGAGCTGGACTGTTCTCTGTGGGGGCAGATGACAGAACAAGGAGCCATGGTGTCAAGTTGCAGCAAGAGAAGTTTAGATTAGATATTAGGAAGACTTTTCTCACTAGGAGAGTAACAAAACACTGGAATGGGTTACCCAGAGAGATGGTGGAAACTCCATTCTTGGTGGTTATTAAAGCCCAGCTAGGCAAAGCTTTGGGTGGGATGATGTAGTTGGGGCTGGTCCTCCTTTGAGCAGGGGGTTGGACTACCTGACCTCCTGAGGTCCCTTCCAACCCTAACTCTCTTTTGTTCTATGATTAACACTTGACAATTGTCTTTGGGTGAGAAGAACCAAAAATCTGGGGTTTCCTTAAATCTTAGAATTCAGAAATTCCTAGAATCTCTGAACGTCTCATTTAACTGAATAGGCACCCTAAAAAATAAGCACCTGTTGTTATATTGTCTGAGGATTTGGGGTATAAAAATAATAGCAGATATTTCTTAAAATTGATTAAAGATGCACAGTGTGTTTGCAATGCTCTAATCTTATAAGAATAAATTACAATAATTCAATTTAAGAACCAGTTTGCCATCACAGTTTCTCCATGCAGCACTATGACAGTAATAAATAATTGTATTTTATTTATTTACAGTTTGGATTTATATACCAACTTTCCCAACAAAGGCTCACGGTAGCTTATGGTAAGAAAGCAATATAACTTACAAAATAAGAGAACCAAAAAGAGAACTTATAAAAGAAGTAGAATATTAAAATAAGCTAGAAACAACTTCTCACTCTCTCAACAGTATCCCACTTTAGTCTTGCTTGCTAAATGCTAGCCCAGATAGGAAGGTCCTAAAAAAATTCTGGGACATGTCCAGGTTTGGACGTCGAAAAGGGAAGGAGTTCTGGAGCTGAGGAGCAACTATCAAAAATTACTTCCTGAGGGGAAGGAAAAAGAGGAAGAGGAGGAGAAGGCAGCACAGTGACTTTTATCCTATTTTGTTAAGGTTAATTGGAGCTTGCCATTGATTTTAATAAACCTAGGCTCAGGCCCCATACGTAGCAGTTCTACCATTTTTGTCCTGATTATGAGATTAAAGGAAGCCTGGCTTCTCTATGTCTACAAAGAAAACGTTGTCACATAGTGTGGTTAAGTGCCCAGGAACATATCTTTATGCTCAGGAATGATGGTGACTTGCTACATTTTTTCCAAGAGTAGATTTTTAAAACCAGGATCAGGAAATTAATACATTACAATCAGAAAGCCAGATCAGTCTCATGCTGACATATCCCTGACAGACTATAGGAAAGGAAAATATACAACACAGCACACTGAACATCTGTCAGTGGGGTGGTAGAGCCCAATTCTTGAGTGAAAAATTTTCTGCACATATCACAAGTAAAGTTTGTATCAAACAATCCTGAATGTGATATTGTGTTCTTTCTGAGGTTTGTTCTTTCTTTTGTATGTTGAGATTCTTTCCTCAAAAGACTTTATTCCATGCTTAAAAAACTGTTTCCAAGAACTTTGATCTTCAGCAATCTTTTCCCAGTCCTTGGCTCAATGTTCATTGTTTTCACATTTCTCTTGGAAGTAGCTTTGAACCAGAAATAAGGACACCTTCATGGTCTTCTTCCCATAAGTAATTCTCCATACAAAAAAAACCTTGGGTATGTGGCCATCACTGGTTTTCTGCATATGACCAAGCCATCCAAGTCAACACTCATTAAGACAATGGATGCTTGGAATACTGGCACATTCTGCATGGGCAACTTTGTCTGACCATGACATTCCTAAAATATGGCAAAGACAACACAAGTGGGAACTGTTGAGGTGCTTGAGTAGAGTATGTGCTTCAGGATTCACAAGCACCACAACAGCAGCAAGACCAATCCAGATAATCACCTGGACATGCAAAAAAATGACACAAAAAACATGGCTCTGGGGTTAGGTATGTAAAACAAGAAGGCATCTTTGGCAATTCAGTTTACTCCCCTGCTATCATCAGCAAGCATACTATATGATCTCCTTCCAAAATTGACCACACTCCTTGCCAAGTCTCTCAGGTATTTTTCCATTAAATTAAACAGCTTTAGATAAGTCCCAAAATTCTATTGCATTTCACTTTTTTTAAATTAGTAGAGATTTATCTTTCAGAACTTTTCTGTGATGCCAAATCTGCCATTACGAAGAGAAGTTGTGAAAGTTTCTGAATCTGATAGTATTAAGCAGGTACTGACAACGTATCATATAATCAGTGGTTCAGACTTACTGTGACTAAAGACAGGCAGCACACTGAAAGGATAGCAACAAAAAGCTGCTGTTGCCAAGGCAGATTTTTTAGTACAAAAAAGAAATCTGAAACAGATAGAAACTTTTTATAGGACGCCTGTAGAGTAATGATTCTAAAGAAGGACAAAATATAGTTGGGACCAGTGTGATATCAAGCTTACATGCTAGTTGACTGAACTGTCTTTTCTCTGTTCTTCTGCCTTCAGGAAATTTCTTATGCAGCAGAAATGTTTGAATAAAGGTAAAATTCCTGAAAGTGCTCAAGTTACATGTGAGCCCAAGACATTTAGAGTGGATCTTGCATTTGTTGACTTCAAACCCAATCTCCCAGAGTCTTCTGTGTGGCACCAGGTCATTAGTCTCTTTAAGTCAATGATATTTTTTCTTCCTAAATCACCGAAGCTCTTTTGAAAATGAAACTCAGGCAGGAGTAGTCGGAGTTGTGTAAGATGATGAAAATGCTAGAAGAAGAAGCAGGAAGTAGCATAACTGAGTGGGATGATGGAGGGTGGGGACAACTGAGGCAGCAGCCTTAGGCACCACCCATGTTGAAGAGGGAGACATCTGCCACCGTTCTCAGCCCGGCAGGAGCTGGCGCTACCCTCTGTGTTAATGACTGCCCTGGCCTTGGACTTCTCCTGTTACACCTCTGAAAGCAGGCACATTAGAAGAGCCATAGTGGATAAGACTGATGACTCCTCCAGTTCTTTACCCTGTCTCTTAAGGATCTACAAGCAGTTTGGGATAAAGTAATACAACACCCTACAGTGAAATTATAACATAAACATCCCCAGAAAGAAAGCTTATTCCTATCCCTAATCTTGAGATTTCTGTGTTCTCCGATTCAAAGTAAGGGCAGTATGCTAAGAAAATGAAAATATAGCTACAATAATACAGGAAGTGAACTGCCAGATCTCATGGAACGTATAAGAGGTGCTGAAAGGAAACTGTAGAAGCTACATTTGGGGGTGGGAGAAGGGGGAGAATATTTACAGAGACTGAGAATTGCATTTTTGAAGTTATGTACATATTTGTATACCTGATTTATTTGCACAGACACCAGAGCTGTGTGAAGAAATGGTCAGTTGCTATCTTTCTTAGATAAGGCAGGGTTTTCTAAAATATGACACTAGACTTCTGATTTCTGGACCTACCCATTTATCAAATGGCTCAGTGAACCCAAATGAAGGATTTTAACAAAATCCTCCCTGAAAATTCCAAAAGGCTGAAGATCTGAGTCAGCGTATAATATTATTGGGAAGTTGAACTGGTTGGGATTTTTTTTTTTTTTTAATGTGTCAAAAAATACTAACAAAAATGTCAGCATTTCCCTTAAAAAGTTTTGAAGTTTGCATCAAAAACCTGAAAACTACAAATAAAAACTAAAAAAGACCCCTTTTTAAAATGTAGTTATTTTATAGGGACAGAAAAAGTTTTGAACAAAAAATGTCAAGCAGCTCTCTTGAGGCATACATTTGTAAGGAGGCATAGTCTGCACTAAGGTAGTGATTAAGCACACAACATATCTACTGACAGCAACAATAGCTGCTGTAAAACAACCATGACAACTCATGAAATCAATTAAAGTCAACAGAAGCTTTCCATTGATTAAGCCCTAAAGGCAGAGGATGTAGAAGCTAGGTGTCAGGAGTAGGTAGTGGAAAAGTAATTTGCATACTTTGTTCATGTGTCTCAGAGAAGGATGGACTGAAAAATGCTGTTGGATGAGCAGAGAAGACAAGTAGAGGACTGAGTTGCAAACAGGAACACTAAGCACTGCAAAGTCACTAGGAGGGATCTCAGTGTAATGGAATTACTGTCACTATTAAGCAATAGTCATTGCCAATTTGTATGGTTAGATAATGATAGTGAGTGGACTTCCTAATTAATCACCGTTCAGTTCATAGGAGTGGAGTGTATAGACATAGGGTTCTGGTATTTATATTAAAAAGTAGTTATCTGTTTTACTCTGAAGTCAGTCAGAAGGCAGGGAGGTGTGCACCTTTAGGCTAGGGACAGACATTCAAAGAGCTTGAGCCTGAATTGATTCAACCTTTGCAGGTTAGTCGAACCTGGCTAGGCTGAACTTGTTTCCAACCATACAAGCAATCCTTCTGGACTGAGGAAACTCAGGCACTTGCCTGAACTGGCTCAGGCTGGAAGCAGCCCTTCCTGCCCTTCCACAGAGGCTAAATGGGGGGGACTCTGATTAGGGACGGGTGTGAATCCCCACCCTGACTGCAGTCCCAGGCTTTTTCCTGCTCACTGCTCAAGGGGTAGGAGTGTTTCCAGCCTGCAGCCCTGGGCTAGCACTCTGAGGCAAGGTGGGGGGTGCGCAGTGCTTGCATCTGTTGATGATGCAGAGCTTTTCACTCTCCCTCCCTGCTTCTGTATACTGCCTGCAGCAAACTGACAGGGAAAGAAGCTGGGGGGGGCTGATAACAGTGTTTATCACCCTTATCCCACTATTCATTACCCCATTAAGAAAACAACAAACATACATTACCAGCTATCTGTTGATATATCACAGGCCCAGCATGCGGTCTGCAGGGGAGGTGGGAATTTGTGCTTAGCAGAGAGTGGTGAGGGGGAGGGAGGGGAGCAAACAGCTCTTCTCAAATGATTCCAAGGAAAGACATTAAGATACCTGTTGATTAGCTCCAAAGTGCTTGTCTGCCTTTGTCTCTCCCACAGAACAGACTATAGCCAGCATATGGTCTGCTAGCTAATCTGGAGGTGTCCGCATAAAGCAGAGGGGTGGGGTGGGGAAGGGGAGAATAATCCCTGTTTAGCACAGAGAAGCCAGGCAGATGCAGAGGGAAGGGGCCAGCCCTGATGTGGAGAAAAGAGCCCCACCCAGCTCAGAGAGCATGCTGGGGGTGTCTGGTTTATCTTAAACCAGCAAGGGGTCTGGGACAATCATTGCATAAACTGGTTTGACCCAAATTAATTAAGTCTGATACTACTTTTGACCAGGTTTATCTCAAACCAGTTTCAGCCATTTTCAAACTGGTCTACGTGTACTGAACATCTGTTCTGTTACAGGTTTAAACCAGTTTCTGATCACTTAAACCAGTTTGTGTGTAATGTCTGTCCCTAGCCTTATAGACTAACTAAATAAGATATATATAAGAGCACAACCTTTTGTGATCCTGAGTTCACTTCATCTGCTGTTGTGAAAGGATTTGGCTTGGTATGAAACAATTATATTGAACACAAAAGCAATAAATATATCTCTGAAGTGTTTCTTGTTTGTTTGTTTTTTGTTTTGTTTTTAATCCATACAGGGAAAAGTCCTAAATCATTTACAGCACATTGCAAAAGGGTGATTGAGTCTGGATTATTACATGGTTAGAACATTTATAGCTGATATGCGTGGTAGGAATGGAGGTATATTAGGGAGCTGTTTTGTTGTAAAAGCTAAAGTATCCAGCCAGTGAAATTGTCTACTGTAATCATGCATTCTTGCTAAGGTGCAAGATGATAGGTATATTGGACATGGCCATAGAAATGAAGAAAGCTTACTTAGGGGAAGAAAATTGTACTCTACCTGTCTCATTTTAAACAGAAACCACAAACTATAGTGATCAATACCAGAGGACTATTAACATGGGGAATATTAACAATACAAAAAAAAAAGCAAAAAAAGAAAAAGAAAACAGCCTTATACACGGTTGCATTTTTACTACTAACACAATTGTTGACATTGTAAATTGACTCTTAACATCATAAATGGCCTCCCACACATTGTAAAGTAAATCCCTTAGACTTTTATTGGTATCATAAATGGGTTCTTAACATGTAAATGGCCTCCCTAGCGTAGCAATGTAAATCTCATAGGCCTTTATTTACATCATAAGTCATATAGTGCAGTGCCTTTTACTATCATTTGTTGGTTTGCATTTAAAAACTACATAAAAGATTGAGGGAATAAAATGCAGGGATTTGCACATTTTCAATTGTGACCATCCTCGTTTTCCAATTACTATGATGAATGTGCATTGCCAAGAAGACTTGTAGACCTTTAGTATGTTTAACTCCCCTCTGCAAAATAAAATGGCAGAAAAAGAGTTCACCAGACTTGACATTTCAGTAGGGACTGACAAAGCTGTCAACCCAAACATACTCAATTGCAAAATTTCTCTACTTCCTTTATCCTCAAGGATCCCAAAGTGCTGTATAAAATACTTAAAAGAGGTCTGGTACTTTATAAAGTAACATTTAATCCATGACAAACTGTGACATAGTCTTATTTTAAGATTGGAGTATTGTAGTATTGCTTTCTTCTCTTCTGAACATCTACCTTCTCTACAGTGAGGAGAAGTAGCAGTTCAGAGCAAAAATCTAGTATGGTTTAAGCCAGAAAATAGAAAGACAAAAGGTGAAAGATCCTTTAAAATCACATGGACTCCAAGACCTAGATGGAAAAAGGAATTTAGGGCAAGATACAAATAACTCTTCCAGATATCTAAAAAGGACTTAAATTTAGGCACAAGTCTAAATCTAGCTCATAAAAAAGAGTTCCTCTCAACCATGCTCCACTAGGCACAAAAATGCTTAATCATCCAGAACAAGGGTCAGCAACCTATGGTCCACAGGCTGGATCCAGCTTGTAGATCCATGTGAACCAGCCCAGAAAGCAGGGGTCTTCTTCAGTGGGAAGCTTTGCCTGGGTGGTGGGCAGAAGCCATGACACTACGGAGAGGAAAAGCTACTGTGGCTCTGGCTCTGGTTCTGGTAGCAACCGTGCAGCCTGGGTTAATAGTGACTCATACTCAGAGCTAAGATCCCCCCTCCTCCTCGCTCCCTCCTCACTGCAAAACATTGCCAACACCTGATCTAGAAGAACTGGGCACCTCTATTTTGGCCAGAAAAGATCTTGAGTTATTTCAGTTTGGGGTCTTCCACATGCTTAGAACTAGTCCAGAATAAGCACTTAAGACATCCAACTCCTAAGTTCTATTAAAGTTCAGATCAATCTGAAAGTACGCATAAATCCCTAATATGTTAAACCTTCACAAAGCACACTTAAGGACTGACAGACGCGAGGAGCATTGCACTTGGTAGGAAGTATAGTGTATATAGTCCACTCTTGAACATCCGGTGGTGGCATTACCACCCACCGTTTACACAAGATTCAAGTGGTTATAGCACTCAGCCCAGAAGTGGGATATATACATTCTAGGCCCTTTTCTGCCAGAGGAAAATCATACTCATATCTCATACTTCCTAGGAGAGTGCCCTAAGCAACAGGTTACAGGCCAAATGGCAGCAGGGGGCAGGCAAAGAGCCCTTCAAATTGAGGCTGTGCCAAAGGGCATTCAAGACTACAAGACTGCTTGGTCCAGAAGGAAGCAAGCAAAAGGGATCACAACTGGCACAGTGGCGAGGGCATTCTCCTGGGAGAGGGGACAGAGGTGCTCTGACCTTCCTGATAATTTTAAGGAAACACTATTTTAACGGTATGCTTCAAAATATTAAAGTGTATCCTATCCCTGTACAAATCATATGATAGGTCAACATCAGCCTAAATAGCTGATAAAACTCAGCTGCAAGTAATGGAATTGTATTTGCTTATATCAAGCCTTAATATACAGTAACTTTCACATAAACTTCCAGGGTATAATGTGCTTGTCCACACGATATAGCTGGGTAAATAAATACTACTTTTGCAATTAAAGCCTAAAAAACAACTGCCAAATACATTCAGATAACAGCAGCTTCAGCAGACTGCTTTACTATTTAAATATTTAAAAGTGTCTTATACAATTGCCTTGGAGGAGAAAAGAAGATTACATTGTGTAGTAGGTCTGACTTTCAAAGTCAGTGTCATTAATCACAGTTAATGCTCCTTGTTATAGCAGATAGTAATCTATACTTCTTATAAACTGACACTGCCCACAGCATGAAAATATTACTGATCCATCTAATAAAAGTTTATCATTTCATTCCCCTCTTAAGGGTAGTGTTTTGGTAGCCCGGGAAGCAGCGTGTATAAGGTGAGAACAATTTAAAATATATTCAGAATTTCAAAAGTACATCTTTTAGCCTACTGTCATTATCAACTTACTTGTCTTATTTTATCATATCATTTTAATAAAACTTGTATGAAAGAAAGTCATAATGTGCAATAGTAACATCATGTCATATCAAGGATGGGTTAATTCATCTTCAGCGCTCCCTAAGGAAATGAGGTGTACATCTCAATGTCAGCAGGATGTGGTCAGTAGAACTAATCGGGAATTTTCCAGCAGAACTGTTTCTGATCTGAATATGCAGATACAATGAAACTGAAACTCCTTGCAAAAATGCTTAAGCTTTAATTATAATGGTCATTACTGGTCAGAAAGAGCCCTATCTTGATGTAACCAGTACTGCAGAAGGTAGGCACTCACATGAGAAGTTGGAAACCAAGGACTAAGCCCCTGGTCTGACTTACACCAAGACAAAAATTAGTTTTGTACATGCCAGGTAATTGCTGAATGGTGACTATAAAACTAGTCCCCTTTTCCCTCCCTGAACCATTGACTGGCTACTATTTATACACAGTAGAACAGCAGTAAGAAGAAAAACTGAGATGGACCCAGAACCTTTATTTCACAGAACACAAAATAATTCTGAAATCTTGACAGGTTTGTTTTTTTTTTTTTTCTTTTGCAAAACAGTTTAATGTTTTCTGTCCACAACTAATAAGTATCCAACTCCCATGGGCACATTGCAAACCCATGTTAGAGTTTCTAGGGATCCATATCCCCATGACAACTTTGAACATCTGAGCCTCTATATCTGTATTTTTACTCCTTAAGGTGCTTCATGTTGATGATGTTTGAATGCAGGTGTGGATCATTTTTTGGCCCTTTTTGACAAACAGTGGCCAAAGAATCATAGAAAATCAGGGTTTGAAGCACGTGCAGCTGGTGAACTCAGACTAGTGGGGTAGTGGAGTGTCCCATGGGAGCGGGGGGAAGGGGGGGTTGCTGCTGGCTGGG
>NW_005841890.1:1142872-1158770 GCF_000455745.1 Alligator sinensis
ACAGTAACAGGAAGGCTGCAACCCCTGGCTCCCGGCTGGCTGCAAACCCGCTCACCCTCACCCCGCTGTTGGCTGGCTGCAACCCCCACCACCACCACTCCCATGGGATGCTTCACTGCCCCACCAGTCTGAGTTCACCAGCCATGCCTGGGTGGAAAGGACCTCAGGAGGTCATCTAGTCGAAGCCCCTGTTCAAAACAGAACCATCCCCAACTAGATCATCCCAGCCAAGGCCTTTTCTGGCTGAGTCTAAAAAACCTCCAAGGATGGAGATTCCACAACTTCTCCGGGTAACGTGTTCAGTGTTTTACTACCCTCCTAGTGAGAAAGTGTTCTTTCTTTTTTTTTCCCCCCCTAATATCTAACTTAAACTTCCCTTGCTGTAACTGGAGCCCATTGTTCCTTGTCCTGTCATCTGCCACCACTGAAAACAGTCCAGCTCCGTCTTCTTTGGAAACACCCTTTAGGTAGTTGAAGGCTGCTATTAAATCCCCTCTCAGTCTTCTCTTCTCCAGATTAAATCAGTCCAGTTCTCTTGGCCTCTCCTCAGTTGTCATGCACCCCAGCCCCTGAACCATTTTTGTTGCCTTCTGTTGGACTCTCTCCAATTTGTCCACCTCCCTTCTGTAGTGGGGGGCCCAAAACTGGACACAGGACTCCAGATATGGCCTCACCAGTGCTGAATAGAGGGGAAGAATCACTTCTCTCAATCTGCTGGCAATGCTCTTACAAATGCAACCCACTATGCCATCAGCCTTCTTTGCAACAAGGGCACGCTGTTGACTCATATTCAGCTAATTGTCTACTGTAGATCCCAGGTCCTTTACTGCAGAGCTACTGCTTATTCATTCAGCCCCCAGCCTGTACTGGTATATAGGATTTTTCCATCCTAAATACAGGACTTTGCACTTGTCCATATTGAACTTCAGATTTCTTTTGGTCCAATTCTCCAATTTGTCTAGGTCTCACTGAATCCTAGCCCTACGCTCCAGTGTATCTACTACTCCCCGCAGCATGGTGTCATCTGCAATCTTGCTGAGGGTGCACTCTATGCCTTCTTCCAAGTTGTTTATGAAGAGATTGAACAAAACCAGCCCAAGGACTGACCCCTGGGGCACTCCAGTTGATTCCAGCTCCTAACTAGACATTGAGCTATTCATTACTACCCTTTGAGCCTGGTTATCCAAACCATTTTCTATTTACCTTATAGTCCATTCATCCAACCCAAACTTCCTTAGCTTGCTTTGAAGAATGCTGTGGGAGACCGTATCAAAAGCCTTGCTAAAGTCAAGGTTTATCACATCCACTAGTTTCCCCACATTCACAGATCCAGTCATCTCATCATAATAACAATCAGGTTAGTCAGGAATGACTTGCCCTTGGTGAATTTGTGATACCTGTTCCTAATAAACTTCATCTCCTCCAAGTGCTTAGAAATGGATTCCTTGAGGACCTGCTCCATGATTTTTCCAAGGACTGAGGTGAGATTGACCCATCCGTAGTTCTCTGGATCCTCCTTCTTTCCTTTCTTAAGCTGGGCACTATGTTTGCCCTTTTCCAACCATCCAACACCTCTCCCAATCAGCATGAGTTTTCAGAAATGATGGTCAGCAGCTCTCCTCAGCACCCTTGTGCATCCTACCTGGCCCCATAGAGTTGTACATGTCCAGCTTTTCTAAATAGCCCCTAACCTGTTCTTTCACCATAGATGCCTGCTCATCTCTTCCCCAAACTGTGCTGAGCCAAGGTCTATGATCAGAGACTATAGGAATGGCTTCAGTGGTCAAGAAGTCTTGTCCATATTCTATGTTCCTGACTTTCTTAAAATGGAAGCAAAATAAGAGCAGAGGTTCATGTGAACCTCTGAGAGCCACAGCCATTTAGTTCAACATCAATGTGGTAGATGGATATGTGAATCAAGCCTTACAACCTGGATTTTCCAAAATTATTAAAATACAAAACCAGAAGTTCTCAAATATCCCTGTAGGGCAAAATCTCCTGTTGTTATCTTTACTATGGCTAGACCCAAACTTCAGATTGAGAAAGTGTTTCAGAACTTGACTCCTATTTAGGCATCTATCTCCCATTGATTTCAGTCAGAGATAGTAAAGTATATCTCTGAGAATCCTGTATTCAAAAGGCACTTGGGCATCAACCCAAGTAGAGACTCTAAATACCTCTATCACTTTTGAAAGTGGGACTCAACTAAGACCCACAGGTGAATTTGTATTTCTGGTCCTTCCATTTCCAGTTCACAGAGGCTATGAGTTGTTATAGCCCCCAGAAGATATCTTCCAAGGAAGCTGGTGTCCCACTGACAATACTGAGCTGACCTCCACCTGAAAAGCTATAAAAATGTGGGCTTCAGGCCTGATTTCTAGTGTATTAAAAGTGTGACTGTTGATGTTTGCTCGCTGCCGATACAATCACATTGTATCATCAGCTGTGGCCATTACACAGTTCAGCACAAGCTATTGCTGCTTCAAAATGCATCAATTAGCTCTCTTTAGTAATAGTATTTTCCAAGTATATCTGAGGGCACCATGACAATGTAGCAGCCTGTGAGGACAACTCCTACAGCTTAGACTCTCTTTCCAGGGAACTGTCTATAAGGGGGCTGAAGAACATTGTGTACAGCTACCCTGAGAGTTTCTGAATGCTGCTGACAGAACATCACATTAGCCATTTGTTTCCCACACAAAATTGTTCCATTGTTTTTGCAATGAATGATTTCCTTTGCTGCATCAACCAATGGAAAAAAAAATAGGGGAGCAATCCTTCCTTCACTGCTGTCAATCAGGATTTTGCCGTTACGTTCAAAGGAAGTAGGAATAGACTTGTTGTCCTGACATGGTAGAGGATACTGAAAAGTGACGGAAGTTGACTGATGTGAAGCCCTGTTTCCTGGGGGGAATTTCCTGAATTGATCTAGGAGAATGATGAAGCAGTTGAACAGAACACAATTCATCATAAGCTTTGACATTCCTGTGTTTATTATTTGTTGTATTTATAGCAAAAAAAATGACATATTCTGGGAGTTTCCTTGAATGCATGAAGAAGGATTTTTTTAATGAGATGTGACATCAAAATGGTGCTCCACTCCGTGGGTGTGTCTACATGTGCACCATTACTGTGCAGTAACTTAGCTTACTGCACAGTAACTAAAAATGATTGTGCAGTATGTGCATGCCCATACTGTGCAGTAACTGTGGTGACTTACACTAACTTGGCCATAAATTTGCTACCTGGGTCACCTGTGTTTGGAGAGAGAAACACTGTGTGATCCTGGGCAAGACATTAGCCTCTCTGTGTTCATTCTCCATCTGTAAAATAGGGATAACAAAGCTTCCCTAAGTCAGAAGGCTGTTGTTAAACTAAATATGTGAAAGACTGTGAGGAGTCTGGTTACCATGACTATGGGGGACCATATTAGTTATACAAAATGAATTCTTTGTAAACCTAAGCGCAATTTACAGTGGTCTTAAAAGCACTCTGAGCTTCAGTTGTCAATCCTGAAGGTTTAAGAGCTTTAGGCAGCCCCAGGGCTTAAAGGGACAGCAGGGTAGCCACCACCACATGTTTCCACGGGATGGTACATGTGTCCCCTCCACAGGGGAAGGTGGAAGGGGAAGGTATGATCCCTTTCTGACCCCTATAGCCGTCTTTTGAAGAAAGTACTTTCACTGGCACTACCTTGGAGAAGCCCAGATATACCGTTATTTCTTCTTCTAGATAGATTATTTGTAAAAGGCCCCCTGGCTGTGTCCACATGAGCGTGGCCATGCAGTATGTGGTACCGCACATTCAGATGTTCTCTGACCTGCAAGGGGGCACTGCTCATGCATGCACTGATCTGTTTTGGGTTGGGTTTTTTTGAAGGTTTGTTGGACGCCTGGATATCCAAGGGTCAAAAAACCCATGGAAAAAAAAAAAAAAAGAAGAAGCAGAACAGCAAGCGCACAGGCAGCGCACACCACTCAAAAGCAAAGTTGGGCCTCCCAGAACTGCATTGTGGCTGATGGCCAGGCTGTGTGCAGCATAACTGCTATTGCAGCCCCGGGAGGCCCCCGGGAGCCCAGGTAAGGCTGCCAGGGCCAGCACAGTACTGGCCTCAGCCTCTCCTATCCCACCAAGGGTAACTTGCCATGCACCAAAGCGGTTGTGGCATGGACATTCAATGGGAAAAAGAAGTGGAGGTGTAAGATGTGCCATTGTTTCTTGTTCCCAGTAAAGAAAACATCCATGCTCATGTGGACGCAGCCCTGCTGTCCACAATATGAGTGAAACTCACTGCTGGCTATTTAAAATTAAAGAAGGAAGATGGGCTTAGTTGTCTAAAATCAAATATGTGGTGTGATGCCACTAAAGCAGGGGGTTAGACCTGAGTCCCCAAATAACCAGATGACTGCCCTTGCCAGCACAAGCTATCAGCATCTACCATATTTACTCAAATTTAAGATAAGTGCGCCCTCCAGCTGAGTGAGCATGGGCAAGAAAACCCTCATCTTAGATACGCATAGAAAATGGAGTAGGGGCAGGCAGCTCTGACTCTGGCCATCAGCCTGGGTTGAGGCCAGTCAGACCCACAGCAGTCTCCTGGCCCAGACTCTCCCCGCTCCCCACTCCACACCCCCTTTCCCCTTACTGTCAGGGGCAGCCTGGCTCTGGCTCAGGCTGGATCCCTTCCCAGGCAGAGTACAGGGAATCTCCATCTCCTGCCCAGCCAGTCATCAGTGCCAACACTGTTGCATGGCCAGCACTGGCTATGCTTCCACATGCTGTACTCCAGGAGGGAACAAAGCCTGAGCAGGATCTGACAGTAAGGGGTGAGGAAGAGGCAGAGGCTGTGGGGAGCTGGGGGTGGAGGCAGGGGCCAAGAAGGCTGCAAGGGGAAGAAGTGGGGAGTGGCAGAAAGCAAGGGAGTCACTAGTCCTCCCCCTCTCCTCCCCCGAGAACACTGCTTTCTATGCTGTAGCGGGAGTGGGGATTCACAAATATTTTAAAAAAAAACAACCCTCCAATAATTAGATTTTATACCTGGAAAAAAACCACCCTCAATTCTAAAGATGTGTACGTGAGAAAAATCAGTTCTACTATCTCCTTAGAATCATAGAATCATAGAGAATTAGGCTGGGAAAAGACCTCAGGAGGTCAATGAATGCAACCCCATGATCAGTGCAGGACCATCCCCAACTACATCATCCCAGCCAAGCCTTTGTCTAGCAGGGTCTTAAAAGCCTCCAAGGATGGAAAGTCTACAACCTCTCTGGGTAACCTGCTCCATCCTAGTGAGAGTTCTTCATACTATCTAACCTAAACTACCCTCACTGCAACTTGAGACTGTAGCTCCTTGTTCTGTCATCTGCCACCACTGAGAACAGTCCAAATCCATCCTCTTTTGAACCCCACTTCATGTAGTTGAAGGCTGCTTTTAAATCTCCTCTCAGTCTTCTCTTTTCTAGACTAAATAAGGCCAGTTCCCTCAGCCTCTTGTCATAAGTCATCTTATTGTCCACTTTAGCCCCCGGGTCCTTTTCTGCAGAGCTGCTGCCCAGCCAGTCAGCCCCCAGCCTGTACTAGTGCATGGGATTGCTTCATCCTAAGTGCAGGACTTTGCACTTTTCCTTGTTGAATCTCATGAGATTGTTTTTGGCTCAATCCTCCAATTTGTTGAGGTCTCTCTGAATCCTAACACTACCCTCTATTGTATCTTCTACTTCCCTCAGTTTGATGTCAACTGCAAACTTGCTGAGGGTGCACTCCATGCTATCTTCCAGGTCATTAATGAAGACATTGAACAAAACTGGCCCCAGGAACAGCCCTTGGGGAACTCAATTTGATACTGGCTGCAAACTAGACCTTGAGCCATTGATTACTACCCTCTGGGCCTGATGCTCCAACTCGTTTTCTATCTACCTTACAATCCATTCATACAGCCCATATTTCCTTAGCATAATATACAAAAGCTCACTAGAAGACCATAACGGTTCCTTTTGGGTTTCAACTCTATAAATCTATACATTTTTTTTCCCCACTAGCTACCTAAAAATAATTTTGGATCAAGATGTTTAAGACTTTTGAACTTTGGAAATTCATGACACTAGCTGGGTCTTCCACTATTTTTCAAATTTGTTTTATATCTACTCAGAGCAGAAAGGTAACTGAAAGAAAGATAAGGCAACTGTATTGTAAGAAACACAATTTCTTACTGTATCTGAAACTTAATGAAGGCTAAATTATAAAACCAACAGCTCAGAATTATTGTTCTTATTTAGTTGAAACATCACAAGGATCTAAGAAACTAAAATTTAGCATTTCAACTATCTTATAGTTCCAATGCCAGGAAACTTTCAAATTAAATTTTAAAAAAGCTTAAACTAAAGCACAGTAGTAAACATATTTGAAGTTAATAATAGCTGGAGTTGATGGGGCAGCTGCATTAAGGTTACCCATTACTCTCTCATAAGTCTCCACATTAAATTGCATACAACTTTGTCAAAGGTTATCCTTTCAAGCTGTAATTTTCCAGGCTTCGCCTCTCTTGGTGGATTGCACTATGTAGTTGAAATGTAGCAGTGGGAGTTTCTTAAGGCCACAGCAGTGCTTTTTTCTATCCTTGAAAAGCATTTGAGTTTTGATTCAGTTAGAGACCAGGGAAAATTAACACTCTCTCAGGTATGATTTTTAAGGCAATATTGCAGCTTCTTCCAAGTTGTATTGCTCATACACTCGGGTCTGAGTGACGACAGTGATTGCAAAGTGACTGAGTAGAATTCTAACCTGACAAAACATATCTTGGTCCTTGTTTTCCCCTCAGCTGATAATCCAAACTATGGCTCACATTCATATCCCATTGGATTTGGTATATAGTATATAGTAAGAGATGTTGCATGGTAAATGACATTTGAAAATCAGGCCATTTACTTAAGTACCTATTATCATTAATTATGTTTTTATAGTAGCATCAATTAGCTAACCCGGATCTGGGCCTCATTTTAGTGAGACATTGTACAAATAAATAGTAGGGCTGTGCAAAATGGCACAGTTCCGTTCTGACTTCAGTTTAAGGTCTAGACGGAACAGTGTTTTGTATCAAATTTCATTTTGAGTCGAAACAGCCTCACTGTTTTGCTTCATTGAAACAATGAGGCTGCTTTGATGCTGTTTTGACATTTTGCCCAACTATTGGGCTTGGGAAAGGAACTCAGCCCACCTGGGCTGAGTTCCCAATCCCAGCCCCATGATCAGGCTGGGGAAACTGAGCTCAGCTGGGCTGACTTCCCATCTTCCATGCTAGATCGCGCCGTGGCGGGGAGTCAGCCCCCATTACCATCCCCCAAGCTGGGTGTCTGTGGATGGGTGCCACCTTGGGGAGGGCTGAAGCTGTCATGGAGGGAAGCACCAGCCCCCTCCCCACTGCAACTCAGGGACCGCTCTGCCCACCAGCAGCTCACCCTCCCCTCCCTGCCACAGAGGCAGGGAAAACAGCAGGGGGTGTGGATGACACAGGGGGTTAATCAGCCCTAAATTGAAGTGGTGTTTTTTAAAACCCACTGCTTCAATGTAGGGCTCCTGTTTCATCTACACATGCCCTGCATCTGCTTGTTGCTTGCATGTGTCAGGCACAGTGGGCCTTGAAAGAAACTTTGTCACAAACAGTCCGTTGCCCTGGATCATTGTTCCAATGCATATCTACATTGCCTACATGTATAGGTAGCAGAAGGCTGGGGAAGTGGGGTGCAGAGCCCAGTCTGCAGTGGCAGCCACCTCCACCCCGTGCACAGATTTGGGGGGGTGGGGCACATGCCCCTGGGCTTCCACCAGGATGCGTTCAGTAGCAGGAGCCCCCCTGTGCCCCTGGATGAGCTGCCCAGACTCCAACCATCCCATGACCTGTCCCAGCCCTGGGGCCTCATTTATCCCTGCTCCTGCCTCTGCCCACCCCTTCCCTCACTGTGGGGGCCAGGATCTGCTCCCCCATTCCCCTTCCCCATGATAGATTTACCTGCTGGGGGGGAGGGGTGCATGCATGTGCACAAGCACAGATGTGCTCAGCCCCCCCAAATAATATTTTCTCCTTCCACCTATGCCTACAAGTCAATTCCCAAAAGCAAATCTCTAAATATCATTTTCTAGCTGTCAGCCAGGTGCAGTGTACTTCTGCATGTATCCTTAAATTTTAAACTGGTGACACTGAATGTTCGGAACTACTTACAAAATCTCAGCGAAGATAATCTAATTGATAAGAAAAGAAAAACAAATCGATAAAAATCAGATCTACAATAAATCCAAAGCTGATTAGCCAACTTTCACTTTTTTCTGCTATAGGTTGTGGGAATTCTTGTTGAGGACATGTGAAAGTGACTGTTACTACTCATTACTGGGTCCCAGATTGCATGAAAGTTCAAAGCTGTGGGTAGATATGAAGAGTGAATAATTTGGATCTAACATATTCCTTTGGCTTTTGCTCATTGTTTCCCATTTCACAAGTAACGAATGACTTTATAAGGCACGTAAAAATTCAAATGATAAAACTAAAGTTCCATTGAGTTAACAACAATAAGGAATAGTCCAACCTTGGGTATAATCTTTTCTTTTGCAAAGGTGAATATTAGCTTAACATTTTATCACCAATGGGGAAACAGAGGCACATAGGGCTTGAGGGCCACAATCTCATCAACCTATTAGGTGTATAAGTAGATTTAGGAGCCTCAATGTGATCTTATTCCCCCTGCTCAAGCTCCTGAGAAACAGTTAATGTAAAAGTTAAGGTGCCCTTTGTGGTTTAGCCTTAAGGCTAAGATGGTTTTATATTGCAAAATGGTGTATTAATGGATTTTGAGGGACTTGAACAGGGTGGAATATAATCACACTTCAATCCTTAAGATCGTTTACATGACTAATAGGCGGTATGAGCTCTGGCCCCAAGTGATTTATTTTAGATTGTGTACTGACAGGTCGTATCTATATGAGACACCGACTGTGCAGTAGCTCACTACTACTGAGCAGTAATGTCATGTGGCAAGAAACGTGATGCTAATGTGCAGTAGTAATGAGCTAATGCACAGTCAGCATCACCAAAAAGCTGTTTGGCAATGATACTGCACAGTAACTCTGTGTTTGTTAGTTTTTTAAGAAAGCTGAAATATTCATAAAATCATAGGTTTCCAAGATCTTGTGTATTGTGTAATACTTGTGTATGTGTAAATGACTGCACAGTAACAACCGAGCAGTAAGCATCTTGTGTAGATGCAGCCACAGTGTGGCAAAGGAAGGAACCATAGTCAAGCCTCCTGCTTCCCTTTTTTTACCGTAACTAGTAGGCAGTATTCATCACCATGTCCCTATCAGAAGAAATTTAGCTTTGCTGTTTAGAGAATGCAAAAAACTACATCCCATTGTGCCTCAAAAGCATCCAAGACTTAGCCAAGACTTAAGGCCATGCTAATCCAATGTATTTCCCTTAAGTATGTAACCCTATTCCATCGCTACAGTGTCTAGGTCTCCCACTCTCTCCACAGACAGCACAGTGTGTGTGAATAGTGGTTGCTCCTATTACACCCCGCAGACCTGTAGGTCTCTTTTTTCTGGGAATGGGCAAATTTATGGGCAGCCCATCTTGTCTGGGGACATACCAAATTCAGGGCAGCTGCCCCCTGATTGTGGTCTGAGCATGGTGTCGGGCACCACTTTAATGGTGGAGAATGGTAGCACATCTCTGTCAGTCTCTAGGAAGGGGCAGGACTTCTGTCGTCCTCAGTCAACCAGTGGCATGGGCGGGGCTTGCTGTGCCCCACCATGAAAATCTGTGCCCCCTCTTCCTCTCCCTATGCTTCAGGATGCCAGGGCTTTCCACACGTTTCTGTTTTTGAAGCTCTCTTCCCTTTCCCTCCTGCCCCAGCTCACTGCTGAGTTTGCACCTTTCCCCAGGTTTTTCTGTGGGGACAGGCCAAATTCAGTTTCCACAAAAGTTGCAAAATCATGAATTCAGTAGGTTCCTAATGAAGTTACAATCCTGATTGATCTATCTTGCTAGAGGGGAGGTGCAGTGTTTGGATTCAGCTCAAAGAAGTGCCCATAAGAGCTTCTACCTGATGGACACCAACATTCATTTCAATGTGCATTAATATTTCTGTCGCTGCAGTCTAGGGCAGTGCGTGACACTTGTAGCAGTAGGGTTATAACACAGTCATCCGAAATATAAAATACGGACAGATGGATAGAGTTGTACATTAGACATCTGACTGAGTAGGGTGGCTTGTTTTATTTATTTTTTTACATCCATTGTAATCCTATGGTGAACTTCTTAAATGCTTATTTACTCTTTATCTGATAACAGTGCTAGGAGGATACAGTCAGGATTGGACCTCCACTTTGCAAGGTGAATAACAATGTAAAAACAAATGCATCCATGGATCACACAAATCTAATTAAGGCGAGTGGGAACAAAATAGTGTAACAAACAGTTGAAAGGAAGAGGAGAAAAACAAGAGAAGATACACATTGACATGGACATAGCTAGGGATTTTTTGGTTAGTTTTTTAGAATAAATTGTCTATAAATCAGTCAATAAATTTGATAAATTAGATAAATCCTCCACGTGCACCTGCATTTATAGAGAGTTGCAGTATTGACAGTTCAACCCAGCTCTTGGAAACCTATGGTTATTTGAACATTTCAGCTTTCTTAAGATAAAAATAAAATATTTCTAATTCTCATAGCTGGAGAGAACACCATGAGAATGTGACCCTTAAAGGAAGACAATGCATAAAGCTAAGGGGGGGGGCGGGGAATAAAAACCTTCCCAATTTATTTTTAAAACAGGACACACAATTTTTAGAAGTTCTGTTTGTGGTTTTTTAATTCTTCAGTTTGGCAATGAGGAATTGCTTAGCAAGTGTTGGTTGTAACTCTGTGTATTAACAACAGATTACTAAAAAAGTCTGTTTTAATCCCCATCCTGACAACTTTTAGCCTAAAGGGTAAGATGTTGGGCACAGATGGAGTTTCAGTGAAGTCATCTAAGGCAGTTAATTCCAGGACTGGAACCAGTATTGGTTGGAGAGAGTGCTCAAGCTTTGATCCTGCACTATTTAACTTTATGGCTATACGTATTTCTATTGACTTCAGTGGAACTATGCCTCTGTGCAAAATTAAGCAGGTGTATAAGTGCTTAAAAATCAGGACCTTAGGGGTGATAGATTAATTATGATTACCATTGTTATTGTTGGCATTACGAGCATATCTACAGTTCTGATTCAGAGTCCAGTGCTATTGTGTTAGAAGGTATAGAAATGCACAGTCTCCTTCTCCAAAGTCCAAAATTTTGACTTAAAAGAAAATGCAAAAAATAAATAATAATAAAACAAACAAACAAACAAACCCTCTTCCTCCCCCCCGGAAAGTAAGGATATGGAACAACACTACATTGCCTCGTCAAAGTATTTGGGACCAAACTGTGTGCCCTATTACAGTAGTGTACATCTAAAGAAATTCCATGCAAGATGGTGGAAAGGTAGGTACTGGGCTGGTCCAAAAACAAATTGGGTTGAAGATTGTGTCTCCCTGGGCTCTTTCCAAATCTTAGAATTTCACCAATAATTTTTTTTGACTAGTGTCTACGTCATTAGAAAGTTAACTGTATTGTTGTATTTTAATATATTATATAGGTGCCTACAAAACAGTCATTATATCATGCACTCTGTTTGAAATGTTATGTTTTGGTTTTTGCCTTCCTCAATGCCATCCTTAATCATGTTGCCTGCTTCTGAGTGATTGTTGAGGTTGACAAACTGTGATTTAAGAGGACCACAGGCAATATTTTGCAAACAAGGAAAGGGCAAGTGCAATGCAGGAGACTGTACAAAACCCAGAAGGTCTATCTAATCCAAGTCATTTGTATGAAGGTTAACATTTAAGTGATTTGCATTGTCATTAATTGGATTAGCATTTACCTTTGTGATTGTCCAATCCTAAATGCAAAAAAAACCCCAACAATTAGGGCTAAAGATTTTTTTTGGAAATCTATCAAAAAAGACTTTTAAAAGCAATTGTGAGCTTTTCCTGCAGCCATATCTCTTCGATCAATATTGGGATGTGAGAAAGACACTTGTTGTTATTAAATATAGAAATAGGATTTAGCCTGTGGGCCTCTTTCTATCTGCCCTTGTCATCAGCATTCCTACTGAATCCAGTGGGGGATTCTACATGTCCAAGGCTTGCAATATCAGGCCTCTGGCAAAACTGTGCTTAAATGTGAAATAATATCACTTTAAAGAAAGAAGAAAAGGGGAAGGATGGAAATAAAAATTGGCATCTGCCTACCCCATGGCTTGGTTTGTAGTGACATACAGAAAAAAGCAACAAGGAAATATAAGATGTACCATCATCTATATGGGCTATCCATGCTGCAAATAGCTGCATGGATAGCCAATGGGAAAGGGGCTCCTCCAGGGCCACTGACTGCCCACCTCTTCACCTGTATGTTGAAATAAACAGGAAGGAGTAGGGAATGAAAGGTACTTCAACCTCATCTCCCCCACAAGATGCTGATCAGCAGAGCTCCCTTTACACAGTGCAGAGGATACAGACGTAGCATTGTGCAATCTCCACTCTGAGAAAAAGGGAACTGTCACGGCGGGGTCCTTCAGGAGGGCCGTGATCTCCTTACGGCCCTGTGCGGGCCCTCTCCTGATCCTGCCTGGGTTGCCATGTGCGAGGTCTCTCCCGATCCCATCTGGGTCGCCATGTGCGAGCCGGGGGCAAGCCAGGCCTGTCTTTGTGCACACAGGCTGTGGCCAGCACCCCGGGCACGCAGGGTTGGAGAAAACCGCGGCGCGGTATGGTACGTTAACTTGAATCTGGAGGGGATCTGGGACAGACATTCAATAAACTGATATAACCTAAATCATTGAAGTATGGAACTAAATCCATCCAGTTTTATCTTAAACTAGTTTTAGCCATTTTGAAAGCTGTTTATTTGCACTGAACTTCTGTTGTATCAGAGATTTGAACTGGTTTATTATCCCTTATACCAGTTTATGTGTAACTTCTGTCCCTAGCCCTGTTGTCTTTCCTATTCATTTCTCTGCTTAGCATTTATATTTTCCACTTTGCTTGCACTTTTCAGGTAGCCTTTTTCACCTAATTTTCACTGGAATGGCCCTATCCACTTCTTTCCTCAGCTATAAATTCTATTACCTGAGCTATATTGCTACATATGCAGGCTGCATAATTACAGTGTCTAAGGAATAAGCTTACCAAGTGAGAGACCAACTGATCCGACTTCACTACATGACATGATAAACATTTTTTATAAAGAGTCCAACAAATTACGTTCATTTAAAAGTCACTTGCAAAGATTGTTCAAATATCTGTTGATTGTGAATCTTTCATGTCAAAATCATAGCCTTCTAAGGTGCAATGCCTCTCCAATATGGGAAACATATGACAGTATTTATAACAAAAAGAATGGGGATTACATTTAGGGAAACGTAGAAATGTCAGCATCAGCAGCAGAGAGAAATCCAAATGTTTCCATACTTTTATTTCATAGTTGCTTCATTATATACTAGTGTCACGGCGGGGTCCGCCAGGAGGGCCGTGATCTCCTTATGGCCCCCTCACTGTGCCAAGTTGGCCCAAGGGCACCCTCAAATTCTCACCCGCCACGTCTTTGATGGTTAGATAAAGTTGGGAGGCTGCCTTATGACTCCCTGGGCACGGTTAGCTGGGACCTCTGTCCCCGTGTGTTCCCGGAAACCCCCTGGGGTCTCCCGGTATGATGGGTGCTCCCCATGCACCCTAGCCTTATGGGCTACGCGTGGCTCCTACCAACCCCTAATACCACGCCCCAAGCCTCGCTGATGGGATAGACGCTGGTATGTCTCTCAATATGTACACGGCCTGTCTCTCGGGCCTCCTCTATGTACTCTCGCCCCGCTCTCTGGGGCCTCCTCTTCTGTGCTGCCCTCTCTGGGGCTCTCTGAGCCCACTCGGGGCCTCCCTGTAACGTTGCCCCTCTCTGGGGCTTTCTCTGTAGTGTCGCTCGAACTCGGGTTTCTAAAATACAGCCCCCCATCTGGGGCTCTCTGCGCCCACTCTGGGGACTTCTTGGTAACGCCCCCTGACTCTCGGGCCCACTTCGCTGCTACCCGCTTTCTCCCAGGGCTCACCATGCCACTACCCCCTCTCGCTGGGGGCAACCGCAGCACTCTACCCTGCTCCGGGGTTTTCCATAGCACTAGCCCTGTTTCAGAGGCTCACCGCGCCCGCACTGGGCTTCCTAGTAATATGACCCTCTCTGGGGCTCGTCGTGCCCGCGCTGGGCTTCTCAAAGCTGCCCCTCTCTGGGGCTGGGGTCTACGTACCCTGCGCACAACCCGGGGTCTATGTTCCCCTCCCGCAACCCACTGGTTGCGCTCGTCACCGCAAGCTGCGCCTTCACTGGCGCCGCGCTTTCACTGGTGCCGGGGTTCCCATACCACTGGGGTTCCCCCTGAGAAACCTGCACCCTCACTGGCACTAGGGTCCCACCCTCTGTGGGTCCCTATGAGGCCTCCTCCAACCCCTATAGCCTCACCCAAACCACCAGTGTAATATCAAAGCCGAACATAAACTCAAGCCTCCTGGCTATAACTCAAACATAAAGCCTCCTGGCAGAACCATGGTGTGCAAACCTCTTCGAGCTGCCACCCTTCACCCAGCTAGAGCGGATCCTGTGATTCTCGCCTCCTAGCTCCAGAAGCTTCTGCTCCTGCCTCTCTGGCTGCTGGCAGGGAACTGCCAGCCTGGCCTTAGCCCTGGGCTTTATGAGGGCCAGGCCCTGCCCCCTTCTAGCCAGCTGACTCACATTAGTTGCCCCGGCAACCCGCAGCTGTGCTTGTTATGTCCTGCCAGGGCTCTCTCTCCCTGGTAGTTTCCACTCTCTAGGAGCAGAGCACCGAGGTGCCCTGCGACAGGAACCTTGGAGGCAAATCGAGATTCCCAGGGCATGTGTACACAACCCCCAGAGATTGCTAAGGAGCATCACAGTGGGGTACAGCACAGCTTCTGAGATACCACTAGAATCCCAAATGGACATAATGTAAGCGTCCTACAGCAGTGGTGGGCACATGCCAATAAGCATGACCGCAAGGCAACTTTGAGGTGGCTATGTTATATCTGTTTCAGGGTTTAGCTATTCCGCTACACTCTGGGCATGTAGTATGCTACACTCTGGGTGTGTCGAATGCTACACCTTGGGAGTGTCTACACGTGCATAGATTTGTAGATTCATAGATGTTAGGGCCGGAAGAGACCTCAAAAGATCATCAAGTCCGACCCCCTGCATAGGCAGGTGTCATAATCAAATGAGTTGAGTGCCCCTGTCACAATAGAACTGCCCTGAATAACTGCAGTTAATCTCAAATTTGGTATGTTCTACCTCATTAGCTATTCCCACCTGGCAGTCTGTTATTAGCTACTCTAAATGTATAAAAATCTATGCAGCTTCCGCCCAAGTCGGAGGGCTCTGAACACGTGGTAGAGTACGGAAAACTTTGCCACGTGGCAGAGAAAAGCTGGCGGACTGGCCATCCTCCAACATCTCCCCGTCACCGTCCGTTCACGACGTATCCTTCATCCTGCATGCTCGTTTCTGTCTACCAACTCGCCGGCTCGTTTTGTTGCCAGTTACCTGTAACTACGCAAGCAACTCATTACCTGTAACTACGTAAGCAACCTTACCACCTGCGTTGCGGCCACCAGCGGCATAAGTAAAGTTAAAGTAAAAGTTATTTTGCAACCAATACGCTGTGTCCCACCTCTCCATCCACCAGCCCGTCTGACAGCCGAGTAATCAGCAATCCTCCTCAAGTCAGCTCCGGCCGTCTGAGACAGCAGGAAAGAGTACTGGGGC
>NW_005841890.1:1159663-1161904 GCF_000455745.1 Alligator sinensis
GCCACCCACCGGACTGTGTAGTCATCCAAGTCACAGCCTCTTCACTTGTTCACCAGTATGGGGTGGGATACCGTATAGAAGGCCTTCCTGAAGTCTAAGTATATGACGTCAACCACTACTCCTGTGTCCAGGCGTTTCGTAACCTGCTCATAAAAAGAGACTAGATTAGTCAGGCATGATCTACCTGCTACGAACCCGTGCTGGTTTCCCCTCAGCATAATTTGTCCTGCCGGGCTCTCGCAAATGTGAGCCATGATAATTTTTTCAAAGACTTTGCCAAGGATGGAGGTGAGACTGACTGGTCTATAGTTGCCCGGGTCCTCCTTCCTCCCCTTCTTGAAAATGGGGACCACATTGGCTCTTTTCAAGTCCTCTGGGACCTGGCCCATGTGCCACGAGTGTTCAAATATTCCCGCCACTGGCTGTGCAATGACACCAGCCAGTGCCTTCAGTGCCCTCGGATGGAGCTCATCTGGGCCTGCCGACTTAAAGGCATCCAGATCCTCCAAGTGAATCTGCACCATCTCAGGGTCTACACATGGCAGTCTGGCGCCTTGCTGCTGCCTCTCTACAATCCCAGTGAGAGACTTGTCGTGCCCCTCACTTAGGAACACTCAGGAAAAGAACTCATTGAGGAGTTCAGCCTTGTCCCCCCTGTCCATCACCAATTGCTTCTGCCCATTTAGTAGGGTTTCTATTCCACCCTGGGCCTTCGTTTTACTCCCTATATAGCTAAAGAACATTTTTTTGTTATCCTTAACTTGGGATGCCATCCTCAGCTCCATGGTAGCTTTGGCCCATCTAACTGCCTCCCTACAAGCACGAGCAGAGGAGGTATATTCATCTTTGGTGATCTCCCCTGGTTCCACTTTTTATGTGCCCCCCTTTTGGCCCATAGGATGCCCTGGATTTCTCTGGTCAGCCAAGGAAGCCTCCTGGCCCCTTTCCCTCTTTTTCCTTGCATCGGGATCATCTCCCTCTGTGCCCAAGGGGTCATTTCCTTAAGGCACAGCCACCCTTCCTGGGCTCCCATCTCTTCAGAACTCCTACTCTGCAGTGCGTCCTTGACTAGTTGCCTGAGTTCATCGAAATCAGCTTTCCTAAAGTCTAGCACTTTCACCCTACTAGTTACTTTACCCACTTGACGTCTTATGAAGAATTGTATTAATATTAGAATGATGCATTTAAGCATGCCTAAATTTAATGTGCATTATCTTAATGCGCATTAAGTGGGTTTAGGCAGGCATCTACATGTGAAGGCATTAAAGTGGATTAACTCTGTGTGGACTGACTTGGGACTAACATTAGTCCCAAGTCAGTTGACACACGCAGTGTTAATGTGCTTTAACATGTCTAGATGTTTATTAATGCACTTTAGCTATTCACGCCTAAATTGAATACCTGCATTTACAGGTATCAAATTTAGGTACAAGTAGCCTAAATTCACCATTTTAATGCACATTAAGTGTGTGCACATGTAGACATGTGCCCTTGATGTGCATTAATTTATGGTAATGCATATTAAAGTGCCATGTGTAGACATACCCTTTAGCACTTTCTAATGTGTTCTGAGAACATAGTAGACATGCTCATAGACTCTCTTGTAATTATAACCAGCAGGCCAGTGTTCTTTCATGGCTTGGAGATGGTTAAACTTGTTAGTCTGAACTCAGGCAAGAAGTGGGGCAGGATGGCATGAGTTCATAGGCAACAGAATTTTTCAGACACTTACCAGTTAGTTTCTAAGGTGACACCATGCCATATCTGCTTGATAGAGGCTTGTAGCAAAACCAGGATTTTAACCTCTATTTCTAGGCTGCTAATCAATAAAATAGCTGAACATTTTCCCCACCAGATATGAGAACTGCCCACAAGCTGACACTTTAGCTAACCACTTTCTAAAATGAAACTAATTTTTGTCCTATTTTCAATTGCTTTTTACATATCAGCAATAGCTATTAAGCATAGGAGTGAGGGATAAAGCCCCTTAATTAGAACTTTCTATACCTTAAATGCTGGAGTCTGCAAGCGGGAGGAACAGTGGAAAAAAACAAACAAACCCTTGGTTATATTCAGTTCACACTTCCTTTCCACATCTACTCTCTGCCACTCTGTGACACAATACTGGGTAAGATGGATCTATGGTCTCACATAGTGAATGGCAATCCTTATGTTCTTATTAGCAGTATACCTGCTGGCCAAAAAAAAAAAAAAGGTTCAAGAGGCAGTCCACCAAAAGGA
>NW_005841890.1:1161935-1231603 GCF_000455745.1 Alligator sinensis
AATATTTTAATGTGAAAAATTGTCCCATTTATTATCTAACAATTGTTTAAAATTAACTTAAAAATGTAACACAAAACTCATGAAATGTGATTTTATTTTATTGTTTCCTTTCCTTGGTAAAATGTTATTGATCAGCGAGACAGACCTTCTTCAGAAAGACTCTCAGTGCAATACAGTAGCAGACAGTGCCCGATGGTAAAGTGATGTTTTTAGACTTTCTGTACAGATGCCAGCATTTCAAACTTATTTCCTTTGTGTCTAGGAAAGACTGGAGGAATCAATGAATACACAAGATTTCATGAAATAGGAATAAGGGACTCATTTTGGAGATTTCAAACGGTCAAGCCATTGACATACAATGATGTCAACTTTTTATGGCTGTCACAGTGTCTCAAATATGTACCAACATGAGGGCTGTTCCAAAACACATTTAGTTTCCCTGCCAATGTGCTTTTTTTTCCTGCTGATTGACAGAATCCTGACTTCCTTCTAAAACAACAGGAACAATTGCTGGATTACCTGTTGAGTCTAAATAGACTTCATCTTCCATTTCCCCTCTCCTGTGATTATTGAATGGTTATAATGCTTTGTATCACTTAACTTTGCAAAGCACTTTCGGATACATCTTGTATAGAAGATATTCCACAAAATGCAGTTCTATTACAATGCATTTGTTATACTTTATTAGGTTTAGACTCACATGACAAACTTTGTTATTTTATAAAGTGTGTAATCTTGCAATGTTTGAAGGGTTATATGCTACCAAGGTTATAGTTAGTTGTTGGGTTTTGTTTTGTTTTTTTTCTTTTTAGATAGCAGTACCTTGAACTTTACAGGGAACCTCTTCAAAGAACAGCAGCCCAAACATTCTTTTTTTGCCCCATCTCAAAATTTGCAAATTAATGTTACACTTGCAGGAATAACCTTTTAGCACAAAACCTGATTTAAGCACCCATACCTACCAATTTGCTTTCCGCAAGCTCTCAGGTAATAAACGTCATGAGTATATAAGTACAGAGTGGTGGTTCCTTTTCTGACTCCATAGTAATTAATTTATATTGCTTTCCCAGGCTACATGTTCAAGAGTAGGAGAAAGATGAAACTGTAACTGGGGATTTTTCTGGGCATATCTCACCTAAACCATTTTTTGTCACTTCAAGGGCCTTGGGCATTAGAAAGACATCAGTGCCCCTGTTTTCTCCCTCCGTTCACATTGGGATTTTATACACTGAAATGTCTGGCCTAACTAAAGCTTTTTTTGCATTGATACAGGCTATCTTATTAAAATGTAATGGTCCATGGTATACAGAAAGTCATCTTTGATGATGAGTCCTTTCTGAACTTAGTTTCTGTGCAATGAATTGCAGCATCTCTCTTCCTTCCCAGATTGGTATGAGTCTCCAGTACTGAATTAACTCCCGTATGACTTATATACAGATAGAGGGAGGTAGTTAGCCATATAAGTCTGAAGTTAGTCAAAAGGCAGAGTAGACTTGCACCTTCAAGTGCAAATGCACAGTACACATGTGAATTTCCTTGGGAACAAATAGCAACGGCTCATATTTGTGCCACTGCTACTTGTCCCTGGGCAGGTCCCTGCACTCATGTAGCAAATTGCCCTGGGTGGGGTAGGGAAGGCTGGGGCCAGCACCTGGGCTGGCCACAGCAGCCTTACCTGAAGTCCTGGGACTCGAAGCAGCAATCTGGGCACATTGAGCCTGGCTGGCAATGTGTGTGGCTCTGGCTGGCATGGCTCCAGTTTTGGGTGGTGCATGCAGCTATCCCATATGCCACACCACTCTTTTTTGATGCATTTATTTTAGATCTTGGGATTTCCCAGTACCTAATTTTGCCCACATGCTACAAATATGCAGCAAAATGAACAGACATGTGCCACATGCATTTTGCAGCTCCTCAAAAGGCTTTGAGGTGCCACACACTGTGCATTCCTAGTCATGGGGATCTGGCCTTATAGACTAACTAAATAAGATATATATAGTGTATACAGATGCCCATACAATGATGTCGCTATGGTGCCGTGCTTTAATTGTTTCTTTTGGAAGTGCTAAAGCATGGTGCGATAGCAGCCTGTACTGTGCCATACACTGGGCTCATGGTTATCTTTAGCCACTACTTCACCACAGTGGTGCGTTATAATGAAGGAGCACACCACTATGGTGAAGTAGCTTCTGGTCACATGTAGCTGCATGTGGTTGCTACGTCATTATAGCTGTCAACTAAACATTGAGTCATTGATTACTACACTCTGGGCCTGATGCTCCAGACAGTTTTCTATCCACCTTACAGTTTATTGACCTAGCTGGTACCTCCTTAGCTTCCTGTGAGAATATTATGGGAGACTGTTTCAAAAGCCTTGCTAAAATCAAGGTACAGCACATCCACTGGTCTTCCCCACATCCACAGTGCCAGTCACCTCATCATAGAAGACAATCGGGTTGGCCAGGCATGACTTGCCATTGATGAATCCATGCTTCTCCCCCAAATGCTGTTATTTGTAATTTAAGCTACTTGTACCTACACAAATCTTACCTACACATATATATGTGGCCCCAGCAACCAAGCATACATATTTTCAAATGACCAGGGAAGCCATAATGAAATATTGAAGCTAAGAAAATGAAGCTAAGAAAACCGAAAAAAAAAAAAAAAAAAAAAAAAAAAAAAAAAAACAAAGGAAAACACTTGCTAGCTACAAAGGCAAGCAGGGAAATCCTTGTGAAGGAGATTAAGATGCCTTTATAAGGGAAAAATATTTTGAGCTACAGTGATTCAATGATACTTAAACATGTATTTAAGTAATTTTCCATTCTCAGAGCATAAACAGATCTGCACTATTTGCTACTACTACTTGCAAGGCTATCAGTGGATACATAGATATAATTAAACATTGCTTTCCCACCGCTTTTTTACAAATAAAGATATATTTTCAGCTTTCAGGGTGAAGAAAGATTTGCCTAACTTGATTTTCTGGCACAACAAAACATAGGAGACATTAATTATGGAGACCATGCTAACCAACTCTAGAACTGTTTGCATATGTACCATCCACTAAATAAACACATACATAATATTTGTCGTGGAGTAAACCATTGCATTTGTGACCTTTCTAAGTATTGTGGTCTTCTCTAAACACTCACCACTTGCCAGAGACAATTAGAAAATGTCATTCATTGGTATCTAGGTAGGTATTTTCAAGGTCATCATTGTTTAATGGAAAATCATTAACTGGGAAGGTTAGTTGTACATAAATGAATAGTGACCATGAGCTGATCACCTTTACTATCCATCACAAAGCTGGCAAGTTAGTCAGCAATGCAGAAGTCCTCGACTTTAGGAAAGCTGACTTTGACAAGCTCAGGAGACTTGTTGGTGAGGCCGTAAGAGACCATAACTCGACAGGAAGAGGAGTCCAAGAGGAGTTGTTGCTCCTTAAGGGAGTGATCCTGACAGCACAAGGGATGTCCATCCCATTTGAAGGAAGGGCAGCAAAAGGGCACAGCAAACCCCTTGTCTCAGCAGGGAACTTGAGGACCTCCTGCACCTAAAAAGAGAGACTTATAAAGGATGGAAGGCTGGAATCACCACCAAGAAGGAGTACTCATCACTGGTCCATACCTGCAAAGAGCGGATCAGGAAAGCCAAGGCTGCAACCAAACTCTATCTGGCTTCACATATCAAAGAAAATAAAAAGTCCTTTTTCAGTTATGTAGGGAGTCAGAAAAAAAGCAAGGGTAACATTGGACCCCTGATGAACCAAATGGGACAACTAATAACCAATACCTAGGAAAAAGCCAAGCTGCCTAATGGGTACTTTGCATCGGTCTTTCATCAGCCCAAAGGAACTGCTCTGCCTAGCATGACGCAGGATGGCCAGGGTGAGGAAATATTTATACCCAGCACTAGTGTAGATCTTGTAAAGGAATACCTTGATAGGCTGGACACCTTCAAGTCAGCTGGTCCTAACAGACTACAGATTAGAGTACTCAAGGAGCTGGCAGGTGTCATAGCCCAACCATTGGCAAAAATATTGGAAAACTCGTGGTGCTCAGGTGAAGTACCTGAAGACTGGAAGAAGGCCAATGTGGTATCCATCTTCAAGAAAGGGCGGAAAGTAGATCCTGGGAATTACAGGCCAATCTGTTTGACCTCAATCCCCAGTAAGTTTCTGGAGAAAATTATCAAAGAGACCCTTCTTGATAAGCTGGCTGATGGCAATGTCCTGAGGGACAGTCAGCATGGATTTGTTGTGGGTAGGTCTTGCCTGACCAATCTCATCTCCTTCTATGACCAGGTGACATATCACCTGGAAAAGGGAGAAGAAATTGACATCATATATCTGAACTTTAAAAAAGCCTTTCATCTGGTATCCCCTGACTTCCTCATGGAAAAACTGGCCAACTGCTACATTACAGCTACACTGCAGTCCAATGGCTGGGAAATTGGTTCTGAGGTCGGACCCAAAGAGTAGTAGTCAATGGTAGCAAATCATGATTGTGCTCCATGACCAGTGGTGTCCCCCAAGGCTTTGTCCCTGGACCGGTTCTCTTTAACATCTTTATTAATGATGTGGACATGGTGTCCAAAGTGCACTGGCCAAGTTTGCCGGTGACACTAACACTTTGGGGCAGAGCATCCACACCTGAGGACAGGCTAGTGATCCAGGCTGACTTGGATAAGCTTCGTATGTGGGCAGATACAAACCTGATGACATTTAATACTGATAAACGCAAGGTGCTCCACCTCGGGAAAAAAACCCCACAGCATGGTTATAGGCTCAGCAGTCCTACGCTCACTAGCTGAAAGAGACTTGGGAGTCATGACTGACCACAAGAAGAACATGAGCCACCAGTGTGATGTCACAGCTGGGAAAGCAAATAAAACTCTGGCTTGCATCCATAGATGCTTCTCAAGTAAATCTCAGAATGTCGTCCTCCCACTGTACTTGGCCTTGGTGAGGTCGCAGCTGGAGAACTGCATCCAATTCTGGGCTCCACAATTCAAGAAGGATGTAGAGAAGCTGGAGAGATTCTAGAGGAGAGCCACACACATGATCAGAGGGCAGGATAACAGACCTTATGAAGAGAAGCTGAGAGCCATGGGACTCTTTAGCCTGGACAAGTGCAGGCTCAGAGGGGACCTGGTGGCTGCCTATAAATACATAAGGGGTGTACATCAGGATCTGGGAGAACACCTGTTTGCCAGAGCACTCGAGGGATAACAAGGACCACTGGTCATAAACTACTCCATGACCGTTTTAGGCTGGAAATAAGGAAAAATTTCTTCATTGTCCAAGCCGCCAAGGCCTGGAGTAGACTCCCTCCAGAGGTGGTGCAGGCACCTACTCTGGACTCATTCATGAAATGTTTGGATGCTTATCTTGCTGGGATTCTTTGACTCTATCTGACTTCCTGCCCCTGGGGCAGGGAGCTGGACCTGATGATCTTCAAGGTCCCTTCCAGCCCTAACATCTATGAAATGTATTAAATCTATTAATTAATTTTTAAAGGTAGAAATCTCAAGATTTAATCATGAGATATTATCTATTTATCTAAGGGATATGTGGAAATATTTCAGGCCAACATAGCTTATAATATTTTATGGAAAACTAGCATTCATCTGACCACAGTATCTATGGATTCTTCTATACATTGTAAATCTCAACCAATGTCCCATATACCTTTGCTGGTTTTCATACTGCATCTCTTCATTTGGCACACTGTCAGAAATATATAGAGAAAAACATTACGAGTAAACAGCTGGCAAAGAAAATCTTCTGTCTTTCTAAGTCAATAAAACAGATTTCTGAAAAATACATCTTCTTGTAAAATGTCCAATATTACATATGAGGAGAAACTGAGAAAAGATGATAGAAACAACATGATGTTGTTACAGACTGAAACATCTGAAAATATATTAGGCTTACTTCTCATTAGCATTATAATCTGTCCAACATGTTCCTGCACTATAAGAATTCCTAATACTGAATAGGTTTTGTGTAAGGATTCTTTATAGGGTGAAAAAGCATCATGGTGTAAACGAGAATCCAGCCTCATAGCCATGTAACCCTTTTTAACAGGGCTTTTGATTTTATTTTAATGAAGTGAACACAAAAAAGACAGAATTCTTCCTTACAATAATACTGTCTTGCATTCATAACGAAATGCAAACTCTAAAACTCTTGGTTCAGAGATGACACTTTTTATTAGACCAATTAATTTTTTGTGGTGATTTCTTAGTTGGATTATTATTATTATTATTATTATTTTGGTCATTTCTTTGTTGGTCTAATAAAAGGTATCATCTCTGAACTAAGAGTTTTAGAGTTTTGCATTTTTTTTTGTCTCAGAACAACACAGCTAACAAATACATCCCTTGCATTCATAATAGATCTTTCAATTACAGCTGAAGGAATGTTGTACCTACCCTTTAAATACAGTTAGGGAATGAGTGGAGGATGAGAGCTGCTGATCAACAACGCTATGCCAGATGTTATGTTGGGAAGTGAAGAAGAACATTTCCTCCAGTTGAGCCTGAAGATCAATGTGCATTTGGATGTTATCCCACTAAAATAAAATAAAATAAAATAAAATAAAAAGTTATGCCACATTCCACAATATTTAAGTTGAAAGCTCAGACAATATCATAAGCCTAAATAGTATGGCTCCAACTATAAAAACTGTAATGATTTCACTGTTTACTATTAAAATGAGCAAAATGGGCAGTGGGAGGTGGAAAGACATTTTGTCAACATCAGGTCAGCAAAACAGAAGGCTTCATTAAAAGTTAATGAGGTAGGATGAAGCTAATGGGAAGCAGAGGTGGAATTCATAGAGGCAGATATTATCTTTGTGATGCATGGCAGGTTTTAACACATGGCCAAGACTGAAACACCCTTACAGCATCTATTTTTATCTCCATGATTTTTTAGAGGAACCCCATTATTTTTCTGTGAATCTTAAGATATGTGTTATGATCTGTCTGGAACAATTATGTACCAATACTGTGTGTACAAATTTGAACAGGAATACATGTCTACTGTAATGCATTTAAATTGAAAAAAAAAAAAAGTATTTGGCTTTATTCTTTCCAAAGGTAAATCAAGGCCAATTTCATCTGCCAGAAAAATCAATGGAAAAACCCTCTTTTTCCTTAATTGGAGCAGTATCAGCCTTTGATTGGCAGGTAATCCTAAGGTTTTATATATATTTGTGAAATTTGAATTTGGAACATTTGTTTGAAATTATTCTTTTTCCCCTTCTTTATCTGCTTCTTATATAGGTGGGTATTAAGTACACCTGACCCCGCCTTGCAATTTTATAGGGGTGAGATTCTATTCCATCTCTTATGTGTCTAAGTGGACTCAAGTGCCTAAGTGCAAGTCTATTCCTCCCTGCTCAAGTTCTTAAACAACTATTACTACAAAAGGTGGGGGAGTCTTCCTCACTACTTTTCTGTAACTCAGTTTTAACGGTTAGGTGATATTGTGTTAATACTACATAGTTGCAACATGGCATTTCAACAACTTGAACAAGGTAGAATAGAATCAATTTTAGTCACCTAAGACCACTAAAACACTCAATTGGTGGAATAGATTCTGGACCTAAGTGACTAGAAGTTTTTGGATTACATCTCAGTCAAAATGGCCAACCCGTGGCATATGCAGCACAAGTGGCACACGCAGCTGCTATGTGTTGCATGTGAGTAAAGGGAGGTGCTAGAAGAGAGGTGATACTTTCCAGGTGAAGTCAAAGACACGGAGTGTGCATCACAGGACCAGTGACCAGGCCAGAAAATAGGGGAGTTTGAGGAAGAACTTGAGTGGGGAATTCCCTGGGGAGTTTGCTCAGGCACTTTCATTTTCACCCTTACTTCATTGGATGGAAGCAGATGGAGGAGGAAGCGGAAACATTTTTTTCCCAGGAAGTAGCAGCAGAAGAGGAAAGAGGAACTGGCAGGATAGTCAACACATAGAACACATAGCAATGCCCAAACCCCTGCCACTGCCAGCCCTTCCTCTGTCTGTATCTGGGGGCTCTGTCCAGGCATGGCCTCTGGCTAACAAGTCTTCTACCCAGGTTCTGGCCTGGCTTTGCATGGACTGTGGACTGCAGCCAGGTTGGGGAGTGCTTGATGCAAGAGGTGCCTCAGGGAGTGCTTGTGATGTGAGAGGTGCCTCCTAGTGGATTCTTTCAGGAATCAGGTAAGGGAGTTGTAGGAGGAAGTGGATAGCTCAGAGGCATCTGTGAGCATGAAGCCTTCATCAACTTGATGAAGACCTCCAGCAGCATGGATGAGGAACAACCAAAGGCATTGGAAGACAGATTGTCTAGAAGATGAAAGCTGGCAGCTTGTCACCTTTAGCAATTGACCTGTGGCTGTCCATCTAGAGAACAGGTCCTTGCACTGGATGAGAAGGAGCCCACTCCAGTGGCAAGCGTGGCCAATCCATGCATGCCTATGGGAGAGAAAATTACGACCACTGCTACCAAGAGGACATGAAGGGTGGTGATGGTTGGTGACCCCTTCCTGCAAGGCACAGAGACATCCATCTCCCAGAAGATCTGTTGGCTTGGCAGGACTACTGCCTGCCAGGAGCCCAAATCTGAGACGTCAAAGAAAGGTTGCGTAGATTCATTCAGCTCTCTGACTACTATCCCATGCTTTTTATCCATGTGGGCATGGATAATACTACCAGGAGTGACCTTCAGTAGATCAAAAGTAATTACATAGCTCTTAGTGCCAAGGTGAAGGGGCAAGGGGCCCAGTGGGTGCTTTTGTCAATCTTTCTAGTTAAGGGTAAAGGTCCAACTAGGAGCAGAGAGATCAACATCCTAGACATCAACATGTGGCTGCATAAATGGTGTTGCCATTTTTTAGACCATGGGGTGGTGTTCCAGGAAGATGGACTGCTGGGAAGCGATGGCATCCACTTGACAAAGAGAGGGAAGAGTGTCTTCACATACAGGATTGCTAACCTATTGAAGCAGGCTTTAAATTGCTAGATTTGCCAGGGGATAAAGACAGAATACCAGAGGTATATAAACAGTCTGACAACCTGTAAAAAGGGAAGGGGAAGTAAAGGAAGCAATAACAGATGCTTTAGCAATATTCTCAAGGAAAGGATAGGACAATCAGTTAAATACCAGAAATGTTTATACACTAATGTGAAAAGTATGGGGAACAATCAGGAAGCTTTGGGGGTACCAGTACAAACACTGAATTATGATGTGAATTGGTATTACAGAGACATGGTTTACTATTGTTCAAGTGACTGGGATATGGTCATGGAAGGGTATAGCTTGTTTAGGAACAATAGGGGAAAAAGGAGAAGGCATAGTCATGTATGAAGGTGATGTTTGGAGGTGCACTGCAAAGTTCAAGGTGGAGTGCTGAAAGCCTCCTGGTAAAGGTCAGAAGAGAGGGCAGCAGGTGGGATGTCACAGTGGGCATCTGCTACAGGCCTTCAAACCAGGAAGAGGCCGTCTTTAAATGGAAGGCCTTCTTTAAGGTGTAGGTTTCCAATTCATAGGACTTGATTCTCATTGCAATTTTTATTACCAGGATATCTGATGAGGGGGAAAAAAAAAACATTTCTCAATAAGTGCTTCTAAGCATGCACAAGAGATGGTTCAAGAACTATAGTTAAAAGCCTGACTAAGAGTGACCACAAAGTAATTAAGATGGCTTGAGAAAGAGGATCTAAACATAGCATGGCAAGATTATATTTTACAAAGGAAAACTGTGCAAAACTAAGGAATCGAATGAAAAAAAGACCTAATTTTTTTTCCCCCCAAGAGCTACAAAGGAGGAAAAAGACATTCAGAGAAAATGTCCTGAGAGTCATTGCAAACAGCTCTGTGCAAATCTCTTCTCAATCTGTGGCAGAAGGTAACAACAACAACAAAAGTTAGGAAGCAGAAGGAAAATAGAAATTAATATTTCCTATGTTCAAAACATCTGAAAATGAGTGCACTTATTTAGATGATTAAATATAGAAGTAAGTTTCCATTATTGTTCAGTTTGCATGTTAATGGATTTAGATGCCTACCTGCCCTTTCTGTCTTTGACAATCTGCTCATCTGTTCCTTTTGATTGCATCAAATAAATGCTTAGGAAAATAAGGAGGCCACCGTTGTGGCAATCTAAATGACTTTAACGTAAGTCAAAGAAACACGTGAGGCATCTAAACCTAGCAACAGCCCTCATCAAACCTTCACTCTCGCCAACTTGATTCAGCTCCCTGTCTTCACTCCCATCTCAGCACGTCAAGATGCTTCCCTTCTGCACAGCTGTAGCGCTACACATTCTGCTTTTCTTCTTATGCCACCAGGATAATGCAAAGTAGGCAGAATGAGGCCAAGTATTTTGACCTACTCTCCACTGAGAAGGTTGTGTGAAAATTCCAAATCACGTTGCACCAAACTCTGAAGACATAATTTTTCCACTGTCTACATGAAGTGCTTTCCTGAAGTGTCATGCAACATAGTATAGCTTGAGGGGACTGTAATAGCCAACCCATATAATTCTACTTCCCCTTTAAATCCTTAAGTTTCAGAAGCATCTGCTGTGGTTCAGATCACAGCCGGTTATGGACTAGGAGTCACTAAATTTCGGTCCATTGACAGGGCCTTGAAAAGATAGGCCATTTGTCCATTTGCCATCTTTTCTGCAGGGCCTTAAATCTGATGCTCCATGAATATTTAAAGCAAAAGGAGGAATAATCTTATAAAAGGCTGGCAGTCAGTTTACTTGTTCCTCTCCAGCCTTTCTCCCTCTGAAAGAATTAGAGGAGCTTGGCTTCCTATATTAGCTCTAGCATAAGTCACAATCTGTAACTGTGATCACCTGTCATCAGATGTTGGCTCAGAAACAGTGTCACAAACAATGCAAAGCAATTATGAAGTAGAAAAGCTGATTTTCTCTTAGCAATGTTGAGCTGTTTTATAGCCTTTCCCAGCCCAGTCTGACAAAACATTGAGCTGTTATTTTTTGCACCAAGGCATTTCAGAGATGGATTCTTACTTGCCAGCCTAAATTAGGACCAGTTCTTCTGAAGCTACACTGGTGAAGAGCTGATGTGTAGGAGAGCAGAATCAAATGTTTTGTGCATGGAAACTGTATTTGCCTATGCAAAATGGAAAGAAACCAACTTTCCAGTTGTTTTATTAAAAGCCTATTGAAAATAAGCAAAACCGTAGTGCAGATTTTCCAAGTAATCTTTTCGTTTTGGCCTCCAGAAATCAGCTCCTCTTTGTATCTCATGTTACAAGTGCTCTGATAGTCAAATTCTGAGGTGGGGAGGATCAAAGTTCAAATAGTCTGTACACAAATTTTAAAAAGGGTATAGAGTAGTGGTGCTCAACCTATAGCTCTGGGAGTCACAGCACTGAACTGAAATTGCTCTCCCAACACCAAATTTCCAGGCCCTTGTGGAGACCCATGGACCAGATGATATGGTCCCATATGCAGGGCCAGTCAAAGTGTGTGGATGGCTCGGGCACCACTGGTACAGAGCATAGAAAACACCCAGAATGAGACTATATGGTTTTCATACTGCCTTGTGAAGAGTTCAGACTAGAATCACATCACCCTTCAGGATATAACTCAAGAGGCACAATCTCACCTACAATCAATACAACTCTAAGAATGGGATATTCACTTTGAAATGGCACAGATTCCTGGCTCAGCTTTGTAGGTAAAGGGAGGGTGGTGTGGTCACAACCCTATTACCTCACACTCTTCCAGAAGTAGCAAGATAGCATTCAATATGGAGAAATGCAAGGTGCTGCACCTTAGAGAAAAAAACAAACAAACGCATCACACTTATAGGCTCGGCAATGCTATGTGCAAGCCATAAGATGAACATGAGCCACCAATGCAATACCACAACTGGCAAAATGAACAAAACTCTGGCTTGCATCTACTGATGCATCTCGAGCAAGACCCAGGATGTCATCCTCCCACTGTACTCCGCCTTGGTGAGGTCGCAGCTGGAGTACTGCATCCAATTCTGGGCTGCACAAGTCAGGAAGGACATGGAGAAGCTTGAGAGAGTCCAGAGGAGAGCCACTCACATGATCAGAGGACAAGAGAGGCCTTATGAAGACAGGCTGCCAGCTATGGGACTCTTCAGCCTGGAGAAGCACAGGCTCAGGGGTGACTTGGTGGCAGCCTATAAGTACATAAGGGGTGTATATCAGGATCTGGGGGAACGCCTGTTCACTAGGGCACCCCAAGGGATGACAAATGGACACAAACTCCTGCAAGACTGTTTTAGGTTGGAAAAATGTCTTTACTCCCCAAGCCCCCAAGGCCTGGAATAGACACCCCCAGAGGTGGTGCAAGCACCTACTCTGGACACTTTTAAGAAACATTTGGATGCTTATCTTGCTGGGATCCTTTGACCTTAGCTGACTTCCTGCCCCTTGGGCAGGGGGCTAGGCCTGATGATCTTACGAGGTCCCTTCCATCCCAAATGTCTATGAAATCTATGAAGCAGCCTTTTTTCAAAGAGCAGTGTTGAGCAGGTGGCTATGTTTGACAGTCATAGTGCTCCCTAAATCTATGGATCCATTGCGATTTGCCTTTGTAAAGGCTTCACAAGGATTGGAAAGATCTTTGTGCATCCTCTGCACACATTGCAAAGGTAGGTCACAACATATTTATGCTTAGTTGTGGGGGGGCGTATTAGAATGCAAATTCAAAGAATCCTATTGACTTCAATGCTTTTAGATAAGCCCTGTAAGTTACTTTATTTATATGCACATATTTGGTGCTGCACGTAGGCTTTTAACATTGGACCACTGGTAACAGATGAAATCCTCCTGTTTTATCTTCATTATCATTCTAATGGAGCCCAGAACATTTCCAACTAAGTACAGGCTTTACCTTGCATACAGCAGGATTGTGCACAGCTTTTGAACGTCCTTTCTTGGTATAAAACAAAGTTATAATGGAATCGACAAAAACATATCAATCACTCATCTGCCTGAGGAAGACTATGGTATAAACTGACAGAGATGGTCTTTCTCTCAATTTTCCTAAGCCTTTTGTACTGATGTGTCCACTGTCCAAATACTGTAGATGACTTATTCAGAAAGATATACTATGGGTCATTTCAGTTTCGGTGCCCTCCCATCCCTGCCTCTGCTAAGCCTCAGGCTGCTTTGGAGCTTTCTTTTGTTTTCAATTTTAAACATAAGTTCCCACCTCCACATCACACATTTGAATCAATTCCACCACCTGAGAGTTGCACTAACATGTCTCAGGCTACAGGAAGCTAAAATAATTTCTCATCGATAACCACTGATTCTGCCAGAGTGATGTAAATGCATAAATTGTTAACAGTAGCAGCACTTGCACCTTTTGTAACTTTGATAAGACAAAAACCAGGGACAGATGACTCCTCTAATGATCAGACACAACACTTCTCCTTTGGTCCAGTCCCAAAACAAATAAAGGGGGGGAAAAATTGCAAACATTTTTTTTAGATGTGGTAACCTTCATGACCTGAATAAAATCTCCCTGGATCTTAACAGTGCAGCTCTGCTTTAAATGCTGATAATGATCCTTCTTGAAAATGTCTTTGGGCTAGATCCACAAGAGGATTTAAGAGCCTAAGTCTTACTTAAGGTTCTGTAACAGGGCAGTCTGTTCGTCTAAGAGGGACCATTCAGCCCCAGTTAGGACTGCTTAAACAGCCAAAAGGGCATTTGGATAGGCATGACATGTGCCAATAAGACATTTAAAAAAGCTCCCAGAAGAGTAGACAAGGGAGGATGAATCAATCTATGAGCAGAACAGCTTGCACAAAGAGGAGTCAGACTGCTGTACTGGGCCCGGAGCTAAAGCGCTCCCCTCCTGCTGCAGAAGAGCTTGGATTTGATCATTTGTTTGTTTGATTGTTGCTTAAAAACTGTGTTTTATTTGGGAGGACTGCTTGAGTTGCTCCTCAGGGAACAAAACCCACCTGCAGAAGCCAACAGGCTAGGCAACAGGATCCTAAAAATGCACTCTTCTAACCCTGGAAGTAGCTCTCATTCCTTGATGTCTGAGTTTCATTCTGTAAAGTTCCTAAACTACCTAAAGTTCTGCTTTTGGGTAGGCACATCTACATGTGCATTAATGTGCCTTGTCTAATGCACATTAAATTTACCTTCAGTATAAGGAAATGTGCTCTGGGATGCGTCACCAGGTACTTTATTTAGTGATTTGTGCTAATTAAAAGGGCTCGTGCATCACATGTATCAGTGTCCCTGCACTGAAAAATTGTGGCGATGCACTTTGAACTAAAGCTCATTGAACATGTTTTAGTTCAAAGCACCCCACGGCCATTTTTTCAGCAGAGGGACGCTGATATGTGACGTGGAAGGCTGCCAGAGTGCATCGATTTCCATGCTCCAGCAGCAGGCTTCCCTGCACATCTATAGGAGGCCTGAGGTACTAAATTCATGTTCATTAGGCTGCACTAATGTACAATAGCACATTTTCATGCTTTTTTGTGATACTTAATGCATAGTAGATTATTTTACTATGCTTTAGTGAAATGTCACAGTTTTTTACATGACACTTTAATGAACAGTAAAATAGTCTACTGTATGTCAGCCCATGGGCTGGCTAAGGCCACGGGGCTCATCAGCCTTGTGCCCACCTGGACCAGATCATGGGTCAAGCGTACACTTGCCTTAAACTCACTATGGAGTTACCTGACTCTCGTCTGCCGCGTCTTGATGTTTAGATGATGTTTTGGATTGGGAGGTATTTGGCTTTACCGCAGCTGACCAAGGGGGTGTCTGGATAGGGACTTCTTCCAGGGCTCCAACCTCCCCTACACCCTGTCCAAGCGCCACCCAGATGTTACTGCACCAATTACGCCCTTGGACCTTGACGGGCTACCTTTTTCTTTCCGTTTTATTTTATAAGCTCGTGATCATCTTGAGCCCATTTCTTTAGTTACAAAGGACCTCTGGGCCCAAATAGTCTCTCTGACAGAGGGTTGCAAAAAGAGTCAAAAGAACAAAATGAAGAGGACTCCAGGGCTTTCTCCTCAGCCCCAGGTAAATCTTGCCGAACTTTTGAGGACCCTACAACTTACAGGTGGTATTTATATGCTCCTACTTTCTCGGGCAAAAGGGCAGAGGTGTCTCTCCCCTCCTTCTGCAGCTCGTCCTTGGTGAATTAAAAGAAAACAAAAAGAACCCTATCTGGGTTTTTGCTCCTTCTAGTCCTGACAGTATTTAGTGCCTAACCCACTTCTCTTCAGCTGTGTCTGTGCTCTCTAACCCAAGCCCTTTTCTGGTTCCTGCAGTCCAGCAATGCATCTCGCCAGTGTCTATATTTTCCTTGGCCCGCGGCAGATTTTTGTTCCCCTTTATTCTGTCCTGGCATCAGAGCCTAGCCTTGCTGGCTATCTTTCAGGTTGACCCCACTTCGGTCCCCAAAAAAGAACAAGGAAAAAGAGCAAAGAACTAACAAAACCTGATCTTGAGAATGGCCACCTCTTCCATGGCTGACTCATCCCCAGTGAGGCTTCCTGCCACTCATGCCACCTTTTTTTTCCACAGCATTTCCAATGCTGGCATCTCTCAGCTTACCAGAGCTCTGCTGAGCGCTCACACCAGCAAGCAGCTGGCTCCCTGTACTGTACAGCCTCCTCTCCAGTGTCCAAGGCATGAGATTCAGACCTACTCGTCTCAGCTCCTCTTTCTCCTCCGGATGTCCTTCTGGCCCACGTGAAGAGCCTGAACATCTCCGGGGCTGCTCTAGTTGGACCAAGCAGCTGTTCTGGAACTGTGGCTCTTGTGGCATCCTCCTCTCTCTTGGCACTGCTGTCTCCAACATGGCGGGTGCGTCTCCCCCTGCAGTGAGTCCAACCAGTTTTTCCTTTTTTTCCTTCCCACTGTACATTAAAGCATGGACATACCTGGTATGTCCAAAACTGGTTGTTTTTAAAGTAGATTAATTCATGGATGTTTCAGGGACCCAAGCAGAGAGGAATAGAATCACACTTAGGCGATTAAGTTCACTTACACATACGAGAGGTGGAATAGAATCTGGCCTTAAATGTCTAGTTGTTCAGTACTGCCCAGGAGCAGACATGTGGGCATCTAGAGAACTTTGCTAATGAAAACTTGATTGCCTAAAGACTCTAGGTGCTTCCCAGATTAAGTGACAGTTGCATAAGATTTTGAGGACCTACACTTTATATTTATGCATTTGTATCCCATCTAATGTTAAGTGACTTGCCCAACATGACACAGAAAGACAGTGATTGTACCAGTGATTATATCCAGGGCTTCTGAGTTCCAGCCTTGTAGCCTGTCCATTAGAGCATCCTTCCTTGCCCCCTGCAGAAAACTATGGGTAGAATCTTATTTACTTTACAAATGAAAATTTTCTAGACATGTAACTGCCATTTTTAAAACGTACACATTTTGCTACCCTATTCCAAGTGCAGCATGAGCCACTGTGGGTGTATCTACATATGTGCTTTACTACACATTAGACTAATTTAATATATAGTAAAGCATCACTGTCTACAGGTGTGCCACAATTAGTATACAGTGGATTAATTTACTCTGGCGTAGGATAGTTCTGTCAGATACATGCACTATCCTAAACCACAGTGAATGACTGTACTTAAACACACATGTAGATGCTGACATTGGGATGAGTTTAATCCAGTTCAAATTGAGCCAGAATAGAGTCAGTCACATAAATTGCATTTGTAGATGTGCCCTGCATCATGCATGTAATGATCACCATCCTCATCTACATGAGATGCTGACTATGCAGTTGCCTGATACTACTGTGCAGTAGCATCACATGGCATAAACCATGATGCAATGCTACTGCACAGTAATATTAGACTATTGTGCACTGGCATCACCTGTCTGGCCAGATGCTGGACAGCATCTACCTGTCTGGCCAGCAGGAAGTCTATTGTGTATATTCATAGGGATGCATGATATCCACAGTGAACTTTGAATAGGATGAAAAATTGCATGTAAATGCCAAAAATGGCAGTTACTTGGCTGGAAAACTATCATTTGGATGTATAAAATGAAATACATTTCATTAGTCTCACTTCAATCCTGGGGAAGCTATTTAAGAAGATTATCAAGGAGCACATCTGTGATGGGCCAGCAGTGGGATGATGCTCAAGGGCACCCAGCATGGTTTCATTAGGGGCAGGTCCTGTCAGACTACCCTGATTGCCTTCTGCAATCAGGTCACAAAATCACTGGACACAGGTGTCACGGTGGATGTAGTCTTTCTGGACTTCAGGAAGGCCTTTGACACTGTCTCCCACCCCATTCTCATTAAAAAGCTAGGTGACTGTAGCACTGATGCCTACACAGTCAGATGGATTGCAAATTGGCTGAGGGGTCATACTCAGAGAGTGGTGGGGGACGGGTTGTTTTCGACCTGGAGGGAAGTGGGCAGTGGGGTCCCCCAAGGCTCAGTCCTCGGGCCTGCACTGTTCAATTTCTTTATTAGCGACTTGGATGACGGGGTGAAGAGCAGACTGTTTAAATTTGCAGATAACACCAAGATTTGGGGTGAGGTGGGCATGCTAGAAGGGAAGGACAGATTACAGCAGGACCTGAACAGGTCACAGGGGTGGGCAAATGAAAATAGGATGGGATTCAATACTGACAAGTGCAGGGCACTGCACTTGGACAGTAGGAACCAGCAGCATACCTATAGGCTGGGGAACTCCCTTCTCAAAAGCACGGTGGCAGAAAGAGATCTTGGAGTCATTAATGACTTCAAGATGAACATGAGCTGACAATGCAAGAACACAGTCAGTAGGGCTAACAGTACCTTGTCCTGCATCCACAGATGCATCACAAGCAGGGCCAAGGAGATGATCCTCCCTGTCTATGCGACGCTGGGCAGGCCACAGCTGGAGTACTGTGTCCAGTTCTGGGCGCTGCACTTCAGGAGGGTTGTGGACAACATGGAGAAGGTCCAAAGGAGGGACACTCACATGATCCAGGGACAGCAGGGCAGACCCTATGAGGAGAGGCTACGGGACCTGAACCTGTTCAGCCTTTGCAAGAGAAGGCTGAGGGGGGACCTGGTGGCCATCTATAAACTCACTAGGGTGGACCAGAGGGTTTTGGGAGAGACCTTGTTCCCCTGAGAGCCTCCTGGAGTAACAAGGAATAACAGTCATAAGTTGTTAGAAGGTAGGTTTAGGCTAGACATTAAAAGGCACTACTTGACAGTCAGGGTGGCTAGGATCTGGAACCAACTTCTAAGGGAAGTGGTGATGGCTCCTACCCTGGGGGTCTTTAAGAGGAGGGACAACGTTTACCTGGCTGGGGTCATATGAGCCCAGTTTTCTCTCCTGCCTGGGGCAGGGGGTCGGACTAGAAGATCTACAAGGTCCCTTCCAACCCTACATCTAGGAATCTAGGAATCTATGAAATATGATCTTGCCCCAAATGATTACATGAGGTGCAAGGCAATGTAGTATCAGTCTACTTGGGTCACAGTCTCAGCTGATACAAATCAGCATCTCTCAAAGAACAACACTACACATCCAAACAAAATGTTTAAAAAGAAATCCAGATTAGAAAACATAGGTGAAAAAGTGTTACTATATCTATCTATCTATGTATCTATAATCATACACTTCCCAGTGTGAGTCTGTTTGAAGACTGAAAAGCTGTAGTTGCTGTGCCTACATTACATTTCCCAAAGAACAGCCTCCAGATTTTGACATTGTTATTTCCACATTTTAAAGACTTTTCTAGACAATGGTATTGACACTTTCTTTTGAGGATGTGTGCTATCTTGCAGAACACCCCTTTATCAAATACACTTTAAAATGGGAATAATTAAATTTCATTCTATGACAATAAAGGGTAACAAATAATGTAAAACGTTTAGTTCATAAAGAAAAGAGGGGCCCACCCCTAAAACCAGAATATTTTGCGTTAATAAAGCAACTGGTTTGTATCTCTAATTATCCATTTTAGCTTTTCCCCTCCCTGCCACCCTTACAGTTTTCCACAGAAAAGAACTCAGCATCCATCTCTCGTACACACATGTCCAAATATTTGGTTCTGCTCCCAGAATTGAATCACCAGCCCTGTTGTGAGGCAGCTGGGAGCTGGAGGTGTAATCCTGGTATTGGCATACAAATAAGTGTACAAAGGGGCCCAGATTGGCTTCTATGCTCCTACAGCCAGAACTGCCATGAGTAAGTTTGACAAACTAGGGCAGGGTTTGCCCTTTTGGCAGTTTATTTCAATTGCCTTTTCACTTTTACAACCACTGCACATCCCCGCTTGTGCCTATATATCTGCCCTAATTGCCTCTTATACTGCATCATGAGGGCCAACATTTCTCTGCTCTTTCATTTGTTTACTTGTTTTACATTGTCCCTTTTTGGACCAGTGTTTTTAGCAATATAACTCAGAAGGTAAAACATGTTATGGCAGCATATGGACCAGATTCCTAATTGACTTTAAATAAAATAGATCATGTATCAATCTATTGATTTCCTAGGCCAATGACTTCTATGGCATTGTGTTCTTTTATTTCAGTTTAGGATCTGGCTTTGTATGTATTCAGGAATATTTCAGTTGAGGGAAGGAAAACCTGCACAATGAAAAACCATGGAAATGATAAAAAGGAATGATCTGCACACTTTAGTCAGTATAGATCATCCATGTATGCACTGTTTTACAGTCTTTTAAATAATGGTGCATGTGTCAAAAATGTTATACAGCATATTGTAAAAGTAATTTTAATTTTGTCCCCCCCCCCCCAATATAATTTGCAAGGCTCAATTTATAGTTCCTTTTAAAGGCACTCATCATTTTATTCATTAAATATAGGCTTCAAACCCTCACAAATGACTATCCATACACATCCTTACCTTTCTCTCTTTCTCAACTGACAGCTGTTACAGCCACTAGTTCACTTAAGTGGAAAGTTTTATGTGCTATTATATTTTCTTATTAATTTCCTTTCAGTTTAATTTATAATATGAAGAAGTGAAATCACCACAAGGCATGGAAAGACAACCAAATTTAAACTAAGTTGATGGGGAGTGGAATTTTCCTTACTTCGACTATCCCCGTTAACTGCTTTGTGCATTTTGCACATCACCACAGGCCTGGCATTACCCAGGATGCTCTCTAGCTCTTCTTTTGGGCTGGCCTAATCAGCACCCAGGAAAAGAAGATGGGTGGGGTAAGAAAAAAGAAGAGCAAGCTGGAAACAGTCCTGCTCATTATGCTAGAAGAGAGGCATCCTAGGTACTAGCCCGAGCTTGTGCTGCAAATTAGATAGAAACAATCTCACTGCTGTTGTGCAGTGATTATTAAATGCGAGGTGCATTGAACCAGCTTCCAGGGGAGGGCTGGAGTGGTCTTCAGACTCCACTTAGACAACAGTCTGGTCTTTAGAGAACTTTGCTGGGAAGAAGAAGACAGGTTCAAACATCTCTGGGTAAGGAGAATCTAAGACTATATCTCCTGCTTTCTGGGGAAGTTCCTGTACCAATAAGCAATGGGGCTAATAGGTCTTCCATTTTACTTCCAGTAGGTACAAATGCAGAGGATGATCCTAATCCACTGTAAATGGAAATAGCATCCCAAATTGCATGTAAATTCCAAAGCAGCTATTATTGACTCTATAGTCGCCACCTGGGATGTGAAGGGAAAAGATTTAGCCTTTAGTGACTATGAAATGTGAGGAAAAAATGCAGGAAATTCATCTTAACAGTTGAAATATTTTCAGCTCAACTCTATAATATCGTTACTTGTAATGTTAAGAATTTTACATTGCTTTGCTTATTCAGAACCATAATATCTTCATGCTTTCTTCTTTCCTGGCCCCCACACTTAGAAGTAGCTACACATTAACAACCACACAACTGCCTCATTATCTTCCTTTAAATCCAACTTAAAATTTGAAAATGGTTAGGCTAGCAGTTCCCAAATTAGGGATTTTTGATACATTATAATCTGCCTGGCAACTGACTCCCCAGCCCAGCCCAGCGCAGCCCAGCCCCTGGCTTCTTTACTTTTCATTCCATCCAGGAAGAGCACACACCCACTGCTGAAACTTCCTCAGCCTGACAAAGGGTTTTTGAACCCGAAAGCTTGCTTAATAACTATTCTCCAACTATTTAGGTTGGTCTAATAAAAGATATCAAATTCACCCAAGGAACCTTGTCTGCCTATGTCCTTAGACCAACACGGCTACAACCCAAACCCCTGCAAATGGAGTTCTGACACTTAACACGGGACTTTGTGAGCCCCAGAACAATGTACTTATACTTGCTGGACTTGAACTGAAAGTTGGATCAAAATGTGACTGGAAACAGGGTTATAAACCTTGAAGTGGGGTTGCACAGGAAAAGATAGAGACTCATTAGTTATCTGAGAGACTTCCCATCTTACTGAGGAACATTGTCCCAGTTACAGCCAGACAAAGAAGCATTATCTTTTGACCCTTGTCTTATACTTAGATTGTAAGCAGTTTGGGAAAAGGTTGTCCTTTTGTTCTAAGTTTATGGAATTTCTAACACAATGATGTCCTGATCTGTGATATGTTATCCTAGATCTAATGATCTCACCAGCATTCTCAGCAGTTGTATGCTTGTCCGCAACATGGAGAGCTCTTCAATAAAATGGAGGATTCTATATGCTCCATCCTGAAGCACACTATTGTAGCAAAAAAATTATAAGAAATTGAAGCTGCAAAAAGATGTGATTAAGAAGTGCAGGCTATGTGGCCTCGTTGGGCGCGTCCACACATGCAAGTACGTGTGCTTGCAGCAGCTCAAATAGAAGTGATGCAAATTTGAGCCGGGGCTTTTTTGCCTTATTGCACATGCTCGGACATGCACTTTGTTGTAGAGCAAATTGTGCCACCTGGGGCAAAATAACCCTGCCTGGCTCCTCCCAGATCTGCAGCCAGGGGGAGCTAGAGCCCGGGGCCAGCACCTGTGCTGTCTTCAGCAGTATAAAAAGCTGCCCTGTCCTGGCCCTATCCATGCAAAAAGATGCCCTGGTAAGCAGCTCAGGGCTACTTGCTCTCCAGAGCTTCTGGGGCTCAGCCACTTGGTACCTGGGGACACGACCCCTTGTGCCAGCTAGACTGCTGCAGCAGCATCCCAAATTCATTTTTAAAAATACACCAAAATCCATGTTTTTCCACAATTAACACAAAAGACCACTCTACACACACACACGCTTGCATGCACGCACGCACGCACACACACACATGCGCGCGCACACACACACACACACACACACATATATTTAGAGAGAGAGAGAGAGAGAGAGAGAGAAAACACACATTTAGGCAATGCTTTATCGGTATGTTTATAATGTTAAAGCAATTTGGAAGCCTACCAGTGTATCTATCATCATGATAAAATAAATTCTAAATACCTATGTGTGTTGATGTGTGCTTTTGATTTTCTTCTCACATGATGGGTGCGTGATGGGGGGATGTGGTGTTTGCAGGAAGCGGGTGGGAAGGGGTGTGGGGGGAGGCAGGTGTGTGTGTGTGCAGGGATGTGGGCTGGTGTGTGGGTAGGTGTGGGGGCAATTGCTGGGGGGACTGTGGGTGTGGAGGACCTTGTGGGGGTGCTGCTCAGGAGGGGTGGGTCCCCTGCACAAGCTCTCAGCTCCCCCCGGAGGGCCCCAGCCTCCCTGGTCAGGGTCCCAGGCACCCTGGTGGGTGACCGCGGCCCCTCCTAGGGTCCCAGCTCCTCCTGGAAGGCCACACCCACCTGCCTAGGGTCCCAGGCACCCTGGAGGGCCACAGCACCCCCTGCCCAGGGTCGCAGGCACCTGGAGGGCCCCAGTCCCCTCCACCCAGGGCCCATAACTTTAGCAGCATCAGTAGGAGTAGGGCTGTCTGAGCCATGGTGCGAGACCCAGTGTGGCATGCAGGGACCATGCACCTGGCCCACCTGGGTCCTTCCAGCCCTGGGGACCATCTGCCACCCAGCCAGGCCAGGACCTGCCACCCTCAGGGCCCCTCTGCCACCTGGCTGGGCTGGGCCCTTGGTGGCAGGACCTGGCATGGCATGCAAGGACCACATGCTAGGACCAGTTGGCCCCTGCCATCTTCGGGTCCCCTGTGCTGCCTGGCTGGGCCGGGCCCAGGGTGGCAGGACCCGGTGCAGCACATAGCTGGGCCAAGATAGGTCCTGCCACCCTTGGGGCCCCTGTGCCACCTGGCCGGGCTGGGCCCAGGGCAGGAGGAGAAGCCCCAGGGTTGGTAGGACCTGTCCGGACATGGCGTGCAGTCCGGGTGGCAGAGGGGCCCCGAGGGTGGAAGGACCTGGCTAGGCAGGGATTGTGGGGGGGCTGGGGGGCAGTGGGCAGCACCGGTTGAGGACCCCCCATGGTCCCCTTCCCCCTCTTCCAGCTCCCCTAGCCCCTTACTCACCATCACAGGAGCCCTAGTGCTGAACACGTGGCCTGGTCAGCCGCATGTTTCAGCACCAGGGCAAGGGGCCAACCATGGAGATGCTCTGGCAGCCAAAGTGTTGCCCTGGAGAACCCAGCCTCCGGTTGCCTCAGGGCACGGTCCAGGACTGTACCCTGCCCCACTTTTTTTTGTTTCCGTTTTTTTAGACCCCTGGATATCCAGGGGTCTAATTTTCTCCCCACACTGCAAACTTGCAGCATGGGGAACATTTTTTCATTCCCACAAATGCCTCTTGCCCCACCTCAAAAGGGTTTGAGGTGGAACAAGAGGCACATGTTCACCTATCTGGATGCACCCATTGGTGAAATGCTCCAGTATATCATGGGAAGATATCAGAGCCTTGCTAGTCAAGACTACACCACATGCCACAATGCCATGGCTGAAGCTGTGTATCATCAATTAGCTTATAACATAGGGTGATTGGCGCCATTACCCATTCATATAAATATAGGCAGCACAAATGCTAGAAGATGACAAAACTCCGATTTCATGAGATTAGACAACATCACAGACCTCACAATGCAACACAACCAAGCAGACCTGTTGTTTGCAAGTAAGGCTAGTACTCATCAATATTGCCATCCCTGTAGATAACAAGCTGTAGCTCACCATTGGAGAAAAGCTAAGAAGGTATACAGCTGAGTCACACAAGTGAAGTTTATCTGACACCTTGGGAAGATTATTTTGGAAGTAATAGTTCTGGCCGTAAAAGGAGCTACCTTGTTTTCTCATGTAGAACATGCCTCTTCCCCACCCCAAAAGACAGCTTCCAGAAATTGGGTTGCGGATTATATGCAACAAAATATGGTAAGAGCAGCTTCTGCCACTTACCAGGTGAATGTGAAAGTAATATCAGCATGCAATCCATAGGGAGCAGAACAATGAGCTGGCTTGGCTCTCTAGCTGCTATTACTCAGTGGGCACATCTACATGAGACATTTACTGTGGAGTTCCCTAATCGTTTTGTCATCTACATGTACAGCCCTATTAATCTACTGGAAACTGAGAAACTCCTCAGAAGGTTAGTACTTGTCAATACAAATTATTTCCTGCTGCAGAGTTTGGGGGTTTTTTTGTGCACAGCAGCACATATGTAGATGCTGACCTGGCTGGCTGGGGCACAAGGGTGATGCCGCTCTAACCTGGCTCAATGTGCTGTGTACTTGGGCACATGTTCAAAAGTGGTGCCCACAAGCAATAAACTCTGGCTCAATGTGAACCAGAGTTTATTGCTGTGCCGTGCACTACTAGCACATGTAGGCACACCCAGTTATTACAAGGAAAGATCTTTTTGTTATCATTCTTCCTTTCCAAAAGAAGGTGCATATCTTATTCCAGGGCATGTTGTACGCAAAAGAATACAGTATATTTAAGTTGACTGCAAAGGCCTTAAAATAATAGAAATGCAGAGAAACATCCCATTCATCCCAAAAGTTGTGCTCCTATGGCTAGTGAGGATCACCCAATAGCTAAAAGGTTCTGTCTCTGTGAGCAAGCAGGCATGTTCTATCGAGGCACCAGCATATGCCATAAACCCAGAGCATATTAACATAGAAAAATAATAATGATAATAATAATAGCAGCAATTATATGAGCAACAGATGAAAGAAAGAAGTCATTCTAACCTCTATTTTACAAATGGGGAGCTGCAACACAGAAAAAGTGAATGACTTTCCCCAAGGTAACACAGCTGTGAAAGAGCTGACAGTCAAACCCAGATCTCCAGGGTCTCAGCCCACACTTTACTCAGAAAAAAAAAATGTGCTCCCTGCTTCATTTAGCATATTCTGGAAGTATTGGCTCAGATTCATAGTTAAAGCTGAGTTGAATTTTATATGTGTGCATGTGCACAAGTATGTTTATGCATGCACATATAATGTTTACTGACACTCGCTATTACTTTTCATCTTTTAATGAAGAGGTCTTTCGTACTCTTTTGCTCAGATTATATTTCAGCAAATGAAATTGTTCTGTCATGTTTCAGAGTCCCACATTTATCATCGCGTATGCCGGAGACAAATATAAGCAGCATACTCATTTAATGGACACAAGAGGGCTGAGCAAATCCAAAGTCACTCACTTCCCTCTGCCCTGAATACTCCTTTTCTTTCAACAAACCAGTTTACGTGCATTTTGTCTAATACACACAGAAACACCTTAGTATTTTTTCATTTAGCTTCTCACTTTCACTTTTCTCATCTTGCATTGCCTCTCTTTCCTCCTTTGATTATAGCAGAAACAGCTGTAGGCTCATTCTTTTTTTTCCCTTAATCCTATCAGTTTCCAGCTGTAGACACTGCTTTATATTTTTTCTTCACAGCTGCTAAAATGTAAATACATTCAATCCAGGTATTTAAGATCTTTCTTTGCTACACTGCAGAAATCCCAGTCGGTGAGCCTTGACACTTTCCAAATGATAATAAATAAAGCCAACTTGGAGAGGCTGTCATCTAAATTCAATATCATTTTCACTCCTAACACAAGTTGCAGGTCTAAGATTATATTTTGCAGCTAGCAAGCAATGTTAATAACTATAACTGTCCTCTACGCTGCTGTTACAGCACCAACCAATTACGATTCATAACACTCCTGTGGATGTTTCTTATTACATCCATTTTTAGGTGGCACACTGACAAGACAGAGTAAGGACAACACATTTAAGAGGTAGATGCCTACAATTAGACACCTAAATGCATCTTTAGGCACCTAAATAAGTGTTCTTATTTTCAGATCTGTTGAATACCCACAGCTTCCAAGGAAGCACGTAAACACATCAAATAATTTATTTGAGCCTTTATATATGCATTTAGTGCCTAACTTCAGTCACCGAATCTAAATATAAATTGTGCAAGGTTATACAGCAAGTTGTGTCCCGATGCATAGTTTTTTCCATTATGTTAACCCATGTCCTCAGCTCACATAAATTGTAATAGCCCCATTAACTCTCCATCACAGAAGCAGACAGCATGGAAGTGTGCTCCATCAGATAAGATGTAGTTCAGAGGGCTGAACATTTGTGTGCAAGTGTGAGGTACTTGAAGGCACTTTTTTGTATAACAGCGGGGGATGTTAGTTCTGCAATACTGTAAACTGAAACTCAGGCAACTATATTTTATCAGACAACTTATCTTTGTTGTTATCGCAATTTCATTTATATATAGCATTCTTCTTCAGCTCCTATATGAAACAGATCTGTACAGAGCATTATTCACTATGCCCAAGAGTGAGCCCAAACCCTTCTGTTTATAAATATCACTTTTCTTAGCAGTGAAATGAACTTACTTTTGAGGTTTAACACATATGATGTCAACACAGCAGAGTAGTAGGCACCTGAAGGGCAAAAATCAAAGCATATTTGGTACCATACATGCATGGCAAGACATGTGATTTTGGGATTAGGGATCAGATCCCAGTTGGGCCATTATAACTTGCCAGTTCAGGGGGAGCCTGGGATGATCCCAGGTTTATGATCCCAGGTTCTCTCTGCACTGTCAACTTGAAAGCTGGGTGCCCACAACTCAGCATGAACAGAGCAGTCCTGGAGCCAGAGCAAGAATCGGTCCTAAGACTTTACCAGAACTGGTTCATAACTCAGCTGATTCTCAGCCCCAACTCTGGGGCCACACCAGAGCCTGGAACTGACTCTGATGTGGCTGTGGGTCTGGAACTGATAATATCCTGCCACACATTCAATTAAAGGTGAAATGGAAACAAAGCACAGAAATATTATACCTATTTTGTAGAATATTTTTGTGGCTGGTTTCCTATCATACCATTAATTGCCAGAAAACATGGCCAGGTTACTATATATGGCCCAATTAAGAGTTCAATCACATCTTAAAAATTAACTTCTGCTTGGGGCCTACCTATGATTGTATGCCATCCTTTACAAAGACCCTTTAGACACCTGGTCATCTGGATGCTGGACCATGCTGAAGGAATAATAGGACTATTCTTTAATTATTCCACCTAAAGAGCACGTAGGATAAGAGTGGTTGAAGAGAGCTGGAGATAAGTGGAACATGGGGAGTAGGATGAAATTGTTATTTCCATGTAGAGGGTATAAGGGATTTATGCATGCCACACAGCAAATTCTTGTATGTATGCTTTCACCCCGTAAGTGATGAAAGCATGGTAGCTTACTCCTTAAAGAAAGGGTGCTGCTTAGTAAGAATTTGCAAGCAGGGTGTAACTGCAGAGCAGATAATGCTTGTTAATCCCTAACGACTTTTACTTAATACTCATTAGTTCCTCTGCCCAACTATGCGGTGTCTAAGGACAGAATAATTGTTAGCGCAGTGTAGTCTGACATATGCACCTTGCCTAGGATTTCTTTCTCAAAAAAGAGACAACCAGTCTTGATTTTAAAACTCCAAGTGATGGGGAATACTACCAGTGCTGGGTGATTCACTCTAGTGCTTAGTTTACCTGATTGATAGACATTTGGCTTTTACCTCTATCTCATACGTTATCTAGTCTAGGGGTTTGAAACTCACCTGGGCCCATGGGCCAGATGAGGGACTTGGGGCTCATTTGCAGGCTGGATCAGGCCCATAGACTAGCTGCACATGCTGGATTCAGCCCACTTGCAGCTTGCAGCAGGCATGCTAGCTCCAGCCTGACATACTGTATGCAGCACTAATGGGCCCTGACCCAACACATGGTGCATGGAGCCAGTACAAAGTACAACTACACACAGCATGTGGCACCACTCCAGAGCACACACTGCATGTGATGTCTATGTTGGACTGGCCCTGCAAATAGTATCTGGCATGAGGGGCCAGTCTATGGGCTTGATTTGAACCAGCTCCAGATTCAGCATGCAGGGCAGATCTGGCATGGATGCCACACAGTGCACAACTCAGACCAGCCCTGTGCACTGCAGGTAGCATGGCAGCTCCAGCTCCATAGGGCACATGATGCATACGGTTGATCAGGGACATGTGCTCTATGTGGCAGTGCACTCCAGATGGGCTCTGACCGCTGCATGCGTTGTGCGAGGCTGGGGCCAGCACATGCTTTATATGGCATGTGGTGCTAGTCAGAGACCCACAGGCAGCACTGCAGGCCAGATGATAGGACTCTGCGGGCCAGATCTGCCCTGTCAACTGTATATTTGACACTCCTTACCTAGTCTGTATTGCTCTGAGATTGTAGATTGTGCTTCAACATACTGGATGCATCTACTCGGTCATTAATGCACTGGAGTTACTGCACATTAAGTTTAGTACTTGGATAACTGAGTACTAAAACAATATGCACTAACTCACACTACTGTGCAGTAGCACTGACATGAGTTTTTTTGGATACTAACTGTGGAGTAGCCTAATACTATTGTGCAGTAGTGTATGAGCACGGGTTTTGCCCAGCACACTACTGCTCAGTGTTATTAGGCTACTGCACAGTTAGCATCATGTGTAGGTACACCCAGTGGCCTCCTTTTGTTGCACTGGACCAGACTTATTTACATTAGAATAAATGTGGGGAAATGCCACTCACATCATGCAAGTTATTTTTGATTTACAAAGAAGTAAGCAAAAATAAAAGAGACAATAAATTATAGCACATAGTCATGATCTTTTCATAGAGAGCATCTTAGGAGTTTGAGAGAGTTTATCCCTAAGGATTGCTTACAGACATGGAAACAAATCAAAAAATTGTGCTTTACTTTCAGTTTGGCACCCCCCCACGCTGAGTGCAGCACATAGCCAGAAGAGGCCTCACACTAGTTTGACCTGTCTCACCTAACGAGTATATAGATTGCGCACTTCAGCAAGGCTTTTTTTGGCATTTTTATCTAATAGCTATTAGATAAAAGCACCAAAAAGCCCCGCTGAAACATGCAATCTATACAAAAGTTGGGTGAACTGGGTCAAAATGATGCAGTTGTTCTTCCAGTAAATGGCTGTTTTGTTTTTTCACATTTGTCAGCAGCCTAAATGGCATTGAAATGCAAGGGGAGTTTAGTGTCCAAATTCTTTAGTCTACTTTGAAAATATAGCGATAGTTTTTATTGTCATATTACAGTCCATTGGAGTGGAGAACTACTTTTTAGGTACCTAGAGCCTTAATGTATAGCAGAAACCATATGAAAACTAGGCCTGTGAAAAGATTTGGCCGCTGATTCGATCCGGTGGAGATTCAACCAGATTCAGTGGCCGAATCTCCAAATCCGAACTGATTCAGGAGACCCTTTAATCTCTCTGAATAAAATCAGAACCCTCCAAATTGATTCGGAGAGATTCAGAAAGATTTGACAATTCGGCCACAGACACAGCTTTAAATGTTTTTTCTACATACCTTAAGATATGGGGCTGCTCGTGAATGCTGAGATGTGGGATGGATGGAGTGTCCCACAGGAGCGTGTGGGGGGTCCCCAGTGCACTTGGCAGCAGACCCAGAAGTGGACCAGAAGCACTTCCGGTCCACTTCTGGGTCAGCTGGGGAGTGCACTGAAGGCCCACCTCCCCCTGCATTCTGGTGACTGGTGCCTCCTAGGTCTGGGGGTGCACTCAGGGTCGCCCCGTGACTTATCTTTGAGGCGGGGGCAGGTGCAGGGGGGGCCCCTGAGCGCTCGGTGGTGGACCCAGAAGTGGACCAGAAGTAGATCTGGTCCAGTTCTGGATTTGCCACTGAGCATGCAGGCCACCCCCCCGCCCCCCGCATTCCTGTGGGATGCTCCATCCACCCCAGCATCGCAGCGCTCATGAGCCATGCTGGTACCTCATGGTATGTAGAAAAAACATTTAAAGCTGTGTCTATGGCCAAATTGCTGATTCTCCAAATCAGCATTGAATCTTCAGATTTGGATTTGGCCAAACTGAATTGAGGACAGTGATCCGAATCAATGAATGAAATCATTGTCTCTGATTTGGGCCAAATCTGAATCCAAATTGAATATGGCCCATTTTGCACACCCCTAATGAATACTACCAGATAATCCAGAATAATGTCAGTGCTTTTGCAGGAGATTATCTGGGTTTGTATCAAGTGTAAACAAGAAGAGAATTTGGTTCTTTTCATATTTGGGATACATTTGAAATCTCCCATTTATAAAGTTCATCTCATTCAAATTTAAATATAGTAATTTCATCATACAAAATACTGTATTTTATATGTACTTTTCCGTTTAAAAAAATCCAGAATTCATATCAATGATGAGAGATAATTTATTTTTCAGTTCATTTCAAGGCTCCTGTCCTTTGCCAATAGTTAATAATGCAAGGTTTTAGGTAGAATATTTGCATAATGTAAAAGCAGAACTGTGCAAAAGAACGTTTAATGTATATTTTATCAACAAAAATGTTCAGGTAATTTACATCTTATTGTAAAGTACAAAAATTGAAGGACTTTACATGTAGGAATGCAAAGAAAAATGTATCAGGAATCATGCTCCTCTTGTATAAAACACCACTTTGCCCTTTTGATTTATTGTAGGTTGATGAGGTGAGACCTAAACTTAGAGGTATATAGATAATTGCAATGAGTTTTAAATTGAATATGAGAGAGTGATAGCAAGAATAAAAAGAGACTGAAAGTGTGAGAGCAGCTGTTGGCGCATATGAATTTGCATGGTTCACATATCAATTTGGCTGCTGGTAAATTAGTCATATGATATCTGTTGTGACATTACAGAACGATATGTTGTTGCCTCTTCACATACCCACTTTGCTTTATGTGTCTAATATGCAGTAATGTAGACTCTGCATACATATGTTAAGTATTGGTGCATTTTTATATTTTTCTGCTACTCCTCTTCACAATTAAATTCACCAGTGCTCAGAGAACCAATGTAGGCCCTTTAAAGTGCTTAAGCTGGAGGTGAAAATTGCTACAAGCTTCTTTGATGACCTACAAAGGTGAATTTCACCTTATTCACATATGTGGACACAGATTTTGTGTAGAAAAGTCATACTGCCTGAACTAAGGGTGTACAAAAGAAGCACCAGGCCTGGATCCCAACTCAGGAGGGATGCCAAAATCATCCAGCATTCCCCAAGCCCATGAACTCTGTGGCATTGCTCTTACAGAAGCAACAGCTGGTGCATGGATATCTAGGGGATGCTGTTTTCAAAGCAAGAGCCGGGGACAGTATTGAAGTTCCCAGCCTGGGTAAAACTCCTGTTTCCACCCTGGGACCATCCTGTTCTTGGAACTGCATGCATGCCCCTACACCCAGCTTTCAGAAGCACATGCACATGCGCCACACCCTTCTTCCTCTGGGTTTTCCCATGGCGCAAACAATGCTTATGATCTCGTATGATGGCAGCTGCTCCAAGCCCCTGATAATTTTAGTTGCCCTACTCTGTACTGTTTCCTATTCTACTATATCCTTTTTGAGATTTGGATACCACAACTGCACACAGATTTTAGGATATAAGATGGTATAATGGCATGATGGTTTTTTTTCCATTTTGTTTCCAACTCCGTTCTTAAGGATACCCAATATTTTATTGGCTTTTCTGGTCACCATTGCACATTGAACTGATGTTTGCAGAGCTCTATCTATAAGCTTTAATGCATTTTTTGTCTTCTGTCAAGGATGATCCATTTCCACTTATCATTTAACTGTCACCATGAATCTTCTATCTACATAAGCTCATAGGCTGACTGCACATTAAGCTTTGCACTGACCGCAAGTTTTGAAGTCATTACAAGCATTTGGTGTAACTTCTGTTATGCTCCCAAAAAGCCATCATAATACTTACTGAAGTGACATGGAAGATGCATGTTCATTGGCAATACAAGGTACATCAAACTCTACAAGGTTGGCCTCAGAAGAACTCACCGAATGTAAATAGCTTAATTTCTATTAACATATCCCAAGTTCTGATCTACCCAAGTCATCTGAGTACTGAATACCACTGGCTTTATGTGCTTGAAGACAGCTTGCAAGATTCTGATCTTAGTTATTTAAAGCCTAATCTTACAGAGTCAGTAGTCTGAGTCAAGTCAGTCCTGAGGCCGCACCCACCATTGGGGCACCTTTGATGTAGCAATAACTTTCTTCCATTCTTCCCGGTCTTTTGCAATCCTTGTACAATCAGTCAGTTTTAATCCCGTGCAGTCTTTGATGTTGGTGCAGCTTGTCTTAGGTCTTCCTCCTCTTTGTCTGTCCACAGCACCCTGCTGGATGATATTGGTAATGTTGCTGGGCCGCCTTGTTACATGTCCAAACCACTGCATCTTTCTTCTTCTTATGATTTTGAGTAAGGGTTCATATTTGCTGCCTTCTTCTCCAATTCGATTTTTCACAGATTCACTTGTTCTGTGTGCAGTGTAGGATATGTGTAGAAGTCTTCTAAAGCACCACATTTCAAAGGTCTCAGTTTGCTTTTCCAGTGTCCAGGTCTCACAGCCATAGAGCTGCTGAAATGACAACAGTATATAGTAGGTGGAGTTTCCTTGCCGTTGTGATGTTGTTGCTAGTCCAGATTTTCTTCAGCTTTTCTAGTTGCCAAATGGCAATGGCTATTCTGGTTTTTATTTCTTTTTCTGATATAGAAAAGTGAGTAGTTTGAGTACCACTCTAGTAAAGATCTGAAGCATATGAACTTCACTGACTTGACTTCAGTGTGATAACTCATCTTCTTCAAGCTGAACGGGGTGCTTAACATATGTGGTGGATGCAGGTTTATTTCAGTGACAGAAATCTGTGTTCCAGGTTCTGTCCTCAATTGTGTACAAGAACAGTTCTTGAAAAATCTTAGCATAAGGCATATCAGTTGATGCCAGGGCACCTTGCGCGAGAACTTAGGCATGTATTAAAGCTTTGTTTTCCAGAATTCAATCCTTAGAGATTTGAGAATGGAGCCTGCAATATAAACTAAATATTTTTTCCATAACATGTTATAAGTATTTTGCTGCAAGGAATATTTCAAGGATCAGCAATCAGCACTGAAAAGTAATATTTGGTCATGCTTCTGCTATGTCTATACCGGCTAAAGAGTGCTTTATTCACAAAGCTATTTCAGTGTCTAACTATGACTGGGTGGGTATCTGCCATGCAGTAGTTATTCTGCAGTATCCCATATTAGTTTCCAATTATCATGAGATAAGAGCATGGGCGACTGGTGCCTCCTGGCTCTGGCGAGGATCCCCCAGCAGCTGATTATTGACCCAGCAGCCAATTGCTGATCCCAGAAGTGCCAGTAGCAAACCAGAAGTGCCGACAGCAAAACCAGAAGTGCCACTGGTGCTTCTCAGGTGGGGATGAAGGTTGAAGCATCTGATTTGTGGCAACGTCCTGCCCCAGTTACATCATGGTAAACAGGCTGCATGTCCACACTGTTTCTTGCAAATAAAGGCCTCTGAATCAAACCACATGCATGCCCTTTGCACCTGGACTTTGTAATAAGCAAATATGCATTCATTTCTATTACTTTTTATAGTGTGTTTTAATCTTAAAACCAGGATCTGGGTATCAAACAGTTTATTTAAGCATTTGATGACCGAGAACAGTGGAGACTGAAAGCAGTTTATGATGTGTTGAGAGATTATGATGAATGAATGGAAAGAACATACAAAGTGTTTCCAGCTAACTGAAGGCAGATACATTATAAGAAGCAAAAATATGTGTTAACAATCCATGTAGGGTAGAAAGAAAAGCACTCTGGTAAAATGTTGTGGCCAGATGTACTGTAAACCACTTCACATGCTGCCTGAACAAGGCAAATACAAAACTGCAGAAGTAAAAGAAAAGTTTTCTAGAGTTCCCAAATAAAAAAAAAAGAGTGAAAATTAAGTTAAAAATTAGTTTTTGCTGAGCTGGGTACCACAATGACAACCAATGCCTGAGTGTGCTGGGCACTATACAAAGACATTAGAAGACCTATAAATATAAATTAATAAAATGTATACAGTGCCTTGTAAAAAAGGGTTCATGTCCTGTCTTAGGATTCTATAATTCTTAAATGCAGGGTGCTTCTACACGAGATGCAATGTCACCGTAGCAATGAGCTACGGTGACGTCGCTAGTTACTATTGTGATGTAGCGTCGGTGGACACAAACCGTGACACTGATGCTATGTCACGGTAGCTCGTTGCTACAGTGACATACTGTCTAAAAATAACTGCGTGCCTCTGGGACTATGCAATACTAGAGCAAGTACTGAATGATTGTGCAGTACCAAATGCATAGTCCCAGGCACATTTCGATGTGTCCACAGGTGATGCAGAAAATGAATATTTGTTTTCATGAAATGAAACAAAATGTAGCAATTTTCTAGAGCAACTCCTTGTATGAAGAGTTTAAGTTATAAAAATAATTACAGAAACGGTTAGATTATGGGTTATTTTACTGGAAGCAAAAAAAATATAAAGGGTAGCACTGCTTCTCACTAAGCTGTAAGACACTAAGCACCAGCATAAAAAAATAAAATAAAATAATTATGCACCTGTGATGGACTATAGATTTTATTGTCATATTTCTGCGTTCACGTTGTTATAATATTATGTGACTCAGTTTACCTCATTAGCCTCTGCACAGAAAATGAAGGGTTAAATGCCAGTGCTGGCTATATACTGGGAAATAAAAGATGGACTTTTCATATCAGCAGGGTCCTGAATGGCTTTGTTAACATACTAACAAATATGTTATGCCAAACATCCAAGAGATAAACAGGACAATGGGAGAGCAGGCTAGGGGAAGCAACATGGCAGCTCCTGGCCCAGAAGCCTGGGAATTGAGCAGTGGAGGAGCTTCGTGGAGCTAAGCGAGTTTGCAAAGATAATTGATGAGTACTTTGGGGGTTCTCAGGGCTCTTCAGGCTGGACTCGAGACAGAGAGACTGCTTAACCCCTTTGGAAGGGGCAGAGAACCTCAGGCCAGCTGGTTCTGCCCCAATAAATTTATGTTGATCAGGCAAAACATAGACCAGGAAAATCTGCAGTGGTCGCAAGCAAGCACCCTCCTGGAGGGCACTCCATGACACCTTCTATTTGGATGTATACATTTTTGTATGTGATGCTCAACTTAGAATTGGTCCAACTAAACAGTTACCCACTTGTGAAATCCTGAGCATTTCTGTGGCAACATGTACAATTTAGAGCTTAGGTTAAAATGTAATTAGATCATGGTAATATAAGAAGGATGTTGTAGTTGTGATGGTGCAGAAATTATGCCAGAGGCAAGGATTTCTAAAGGTGATAAATTTTATTGGATCAACTGTGTAGCTGAGATAGAGTTACACAAGCTTTCAAATGCAAGATATTCTTCTTCAGGTCTCTCAGTAGGTACTGGGGCACCTAATTACTGTGCATGTTCAAAATTTATATGACTTTAGGTAATGATCTTTCTTTGTTGACGCGCATAAAGTCCATCTACATGTCGCCATAAGGCGACGTTGCTACAGTGCCGTGGTTTGGAAGTACTAAAGCACAGTGCAGTAACGGCCTGTACTGCGCCATGCACACGGCACACAGTTAGATTCTGCCACTACATCACTGTAGCAGCACTAAAACAGGGGAGCATGGTGCTGTGGCAACATAGCTGCTGATCACATGTAGACCCATGTGATCACTACACTGTTGTAGTGTACCATACGGTGACATTGGACAACATGATGTGGACAGCATTGAGAGAGTCCAGAGGAGGGCCACCCGCATGATCCGGAGACAACAGGGCATCAGCTCTATGGCCCTGTGCAGAGATCCATGCACCGATGGCCTAGCTCCTGCTTCATGCAGGGTTGGTGACCCACTCTGCCTCATGCAGCCACCAGGGTCCTGTCCATTCCCGGACCTTCTGTGCACCAATCTGTGCACTGCCTCATGTTCCTGCCTCATGTCTTGGGGTCCCTTGGGGTCTTGTCCACTCCTGGACCCTCCATGCGCTGATCTGTACACCATCATTCCTGCCTCATGAAGAGTTGAAGACCCACACTGCCTAGGCCATCGGTGCATGGATCTCTGCACAGGGCCATAGAGCTGATGGGTCGCCATGGCTGCACAAGGCAGTGTGGGTCCCGGTACACAGAGTGGTGCACAGTGGATTGAGAGAAGGCTGATAGGCCCTGGTGGTTACACAGGCAGCTCAGGCCTTCCTGCCGCGAGCAGCAACAGGACAGGTCGGCCACCCCTGTGAGGAAGGAGGCTAGGGGTCATGAATTACCCACGGAAAGGGGATTTTCACAGGGGAGTAGTAGACTTCCCTACTGTGGGTGATCAAGGGGAAGCCACTGAGGAGAAGGGACAATTCACCCCCGGGCACAGAGGGGCATCTAGGGCCCCTGTTCATTAGGTGTGATGTCATGGTTACAGGTCCCTACTAGTTGAGTGACCTGGGAGAGAGTAATGGGATCTTTCCCTGGGTTGCCACTACTTCTGCTGGGCCATTTTTTAATTTTTTTTTTTTTTGGTTCTTTATGCTATTGGGATTTCTGTTGTAACCCTGTTATTGCTGTACTGTAAAGGGCTATAAGCTGTTTTATACGTGAATGTATTGTGTTGGTTATTTCTATATGTTGGTGACTCTGCTGATGTAAACCAATAGTGTATGTTCAATTATTGCCCCTTCACTGCAAGTTATTCCTTTTGTTGCATTGTTAGTTAACCTAAGTTTTATCCTTAAGTGCTCCTTTTTCTGCTGCTACAGGGCTCTGTGAAGGTTGGTGTATGCACCCCCACTATAGCCCTTCAGCTGGAGAGGGGGTACCTTCCGTGTACCACCCAGGTTACACATGAAGTCACTATGCTTATGCCCGGTTCAACTAAGAGTGAATTTAAATACCATAACCCTGTATCAGCAATGACAAGGGATTCCAACTTATCAAGAAATGCAAGTCAGGGTCACAAAGAAAGAACTATACAAAGATTGCCTAAACACATCGTTGTCTTCCCCATTTTCTACTGGCTGACATACAGGCATACAAATCATGACTAAACGGTGTTTAGAGACTCGATTCAAGTTATGGAGAGCTTTGGTACTCGTGTCTTCATTTTGAATTCCACCTATGCTAATATATACCAGATTTTAGACGCAATAATGCACAGCATCACTTAATGACCAAGAGCCTTAATGACTCAGGGCTTATTGATTACATCTCCTTTGTAATTCTGTATACTCACTGCTATACAATATTATATTTAAGATAAATGAGAATAAAAGGAAATGTAGTCAAAACATGTTCATCAAAAAGAAGATGGAAAGCTTTCCAACCGTCTACCCTGTCCACACACCCATACCATTTTTGTAGGCAACTGAATATAATTTCAAGGGATGAGGTGGAAACTCCAGTGTTTCAGTCTTTGAAAACTGGCCCAGACAAAGTGCAAGGAACTAAATTCCAGAGCAGGGTTGACCAACTGGTGGCCTGCAGGCTGTATCTAGTCTGCAAGGGGTTAAACCATGCATGAGGCAGGAAGGATGGTGCTCATGCTCTGCCACTGTCAGCTGGCTGCTGCTCTGCCCTCCACCCCACTGCTGAAGCAGCTAGGGTCTTCACTGCAGAGTAACATGGAAGAAAGGGCTCAGTAAGTTACGGAGGGGATACAGAAAGGGGAGCGCTGGATGTCCAGTCAGAGGGCAGATGTGTGAAGTTATGCGGTTGCAGAGCAGCATGGGAGGTGTTTCATATTTTCCATGCTTCTGGACTTTGCTGGTTGCTACAAGGGGCCAGGAAGGACTCCTCTCCCCATTGCTACAGTTGGTAGGTCACATGGAGGTTGCCTTCCTCTTAAGCGTTGGGTGTTCTTTCTAGTCCAGGCTGGGGGTTTTGACTGGGGTGTGGCAATGCTAATGCTGGGACTAAAACCCAGAGGTTCTTTGTTAAAAGGTCTTACCTTTCCACTCAGGGTTAGATAAGCTGCCACATTTGGGACCAGGAGGGAATTTTACCCTAGGGTACAGTTTTGCTGTAGGGGCTTTTGCCTTCCTCTGTAGTAGAGGGCATGGCTCTCTTCCTTAAATCTGTCAAGTGCATTTTAACAATCCTTGCAGCAGCCAAAAACGAATCTCTGCTGTTCCCTCTTCTTTACCTGTGGCAGGTTAGAGTGCTATGCCTTGTTGTTTTGTGACCGGGTTGGCTGTATAGTTTTAGTAATGCGTTTCACAAGGATTGGTATGAGATGGTTTGGATATGAACGATCCTGCCTCAGGGAGCGGGCTTGAGTAGATGACCTTTGGAGGCATCTTCCAACTCTATTTTCCTATAATTCTATGAACAGAACCAACAAGCAGAGTGAAGAAACTGAAGATTTGTTCCTTCTCTTATTTTAGTCGTTTTGGCATGAGACTTTAGTTTTAATTTTGGTGGGAGGGAATTCATTATATTGGAAGGAAGTGTGTGCGGGCCAGAGGGAGGAAAGGTGTGGATAAGGTCCCCTTGAACCTAGCAGCCAATTGGGCTACAATGGTTAAGACACACCAGATTCTGAAGCTGACGGCATATAAGGAACTGCGTAGCATCGGATCAGGCCACCTCTGGCTGTGCAGTACAAGCAAATATTCACTTATAGCTGGGTCAGCAGAGTCTAGCTCTCATTGATCTGGACTGTGACTTGAATTCAGATTCCTAGATTCAGTCAGGTACCCTAACCACTCTCCCCCAGTGGGCACATCTACATGTACAATGAATGCACCTGAGTTTTCTGTGCAGAAAATTCAGGCTCACTACATGTGCACCCCCATCAGGAGCAAATTGAGCCCAACAGGAACAGCCCAGTCCAGGCTGCAGTTTACTGTTATTTATATATAACAGTATTTAGCTTAATGTTATGTTTTTATGCATTAGCTTTCAACTCCTTCACCTTTCTTTTTCATCTCAGTTGTTCCTAATTCATCTGCAAAGCAGCTCAAAAGTCTCAGCAATAGCCTTAACAATTCCATCTGCTTCAAAAGTAGCTTTTCCACCCACTAAAATGAGTTACTAACCACAGGGCATGTCTACATGTCGCCCTACGGTGACATTGTTATAGCACCATGCTTGAGCACTAACTCATGGCACAGCAACCGCCTGTACTGTGCCATGCACCCGGTGCATGATTAGTTTTAGCCACTATTTTGCCATAGCCGGGTGCTAAATGGGGCAGTGTGCTGCTATGGTGAAGTAGCTGCTGATCACATGTAGGCTCACGTGATCACTATGTCACCATAGCACATCGTACGGTGGCATAGTGCATCACTACAGTGACATAGGGTGACATGTAGATGCACTCACAGAGAGGCGGAGTTAAACCTATCCTAAGCTGTTCCATATTTTAATTGTCAAGTCACTTAAAAAAAGTAGGAATGCAAAAAACTCAGGGTAAGCCTTAGAAAATCCCTTTGTTCTGATTCACCGGAGGCGGGGAGTGGGAACAAAACAATTCATAAAGATTCATCTATTTCTTACTTTTCAGATCAACTTTAACCTTTCTGTCCACTACACCTGTAGCCATGTGTTTTTATGGATACATGAAAAGCCATGTATAGGTCAACAGTCTGTGCATTCCCTTCCTCATATCTACCCCTTAGCAGGAAAAGGGGAAAAAAAAATCATGAATCACATCTAATGCAGCAGCAACAAAACCTCCCATGCTGCTCTGCAACCTGGTTGGGAAGCAAGCATAACTTCACACATCTGCCCTCTGACTGGACGTCCAGAGCTCCCCTTTCTGTCTCTCCTCCGTAACTTAGCCCAGCTCCTTTAATCTTCTTTCATAATGAAAGAAACAAACAATTGACATTTGTGTCTCAAGACAAAGATGTTAAAAGCAGCAATGTTTCTATTTGTTATGTTTTTGCCTCAATAAATGCAGAACTGAATCGCCCTCCATGCCTGCTTTTAATCAAATGGAGATGCTTTGTTATCTGGGCAGCTAATGGAATATCAAAACATTCATAAAATGAAAAAAAAAAAAAAGAATAGCAGAGAAAGAAAGGAGAGTGGATTAGAAATGCACTAGTGTAACTCAAGTGATCTGAATTTCCTTTGGAGAAAGGTTTAAAGGCTGTAAATTGCTATCGTTAACGTTTGAAGACATGAGGGAGTTAAATAACTCTTCCTCATATTGATGCCAGAAAAACAATGTCCACTCACATACACACTTCCAAAGCTTAATTCCATCTTGTTTAAAATACAAAGATGAATCGCATGTTCTTTTATATACTGCGTGCCATTATTTTATGTATTTATGTGCATTATATATGGAAACCTCTCTACTCAACCAAATGGCTCTTTGTTAGCATTTTACCGTGAATTCCATTAGACATACTTTCATGTCTATTAAGCACCAGTTTTCATGCTCCATTCAAAATATACCATCTCTTATAATCAAATGTTTTATTTAGGAAAAAAAAAATTAGGGAAGATGCAGATTTTGTTTTGTAGTCCAAGTACCCTTATTCCCTGGAGCCTTTTGTTTTAAGTAGGAAGTGGCAATGCTTTGGGACTGACTGGATTTTTATGTAGATGCAACTGGTGGGAGAGATGGTGCCGGCTGAAATATTAGATCTGCTTAAAGTTAGAAGAAAGGGAAATATGCTGAAGGTTGGAGGAATGTCTTTTCATTTAGGGATCACACATGGTCTCAAAGGTGCTGAGTTCAGTGGTAAGCACTGCTATAGATTTCCCAGATAACTTTGGACAATGCACTCAATCTTCCCATGCCTTATTTCTCATGTGTAAACCTAATCCCTTCTGCCTATTTTGGTTGTAAATTCTTTGGGGTAAGTATTATCTTGGAGTGGGGCGAGAAAAGAGTCTTATCTTATTTGAGGCCTGTGGGAACTATTGTAAAATAAGGATGATAATGCATAGTATTGGAAAGTAGCCGCACCTGCTAATATTCCTTGCAGACTTAATGCATAATTTTGACAATGCTCTCAGTTTCTCAGTAATATAAAAAAGAAACTACACACAACTATGTGACTATGGGAGAAAAAGTTAAAAGGCATGATTGCAATTAAAAAAAAATGTTAAAACTTTGTAGTTTGAAAAGTAAGCAAACCAATCTCTTGGTAAAATAGGAGCAGAAGTGGAGAAGCCCCCCGGGGTCTCCTCAGATTCTATGGCTAAGAAGGGGGCTTTAAAAATACTGCAGTAATTGCCAGTAAAGAAATCTGTGATCATTAACTGTTAACCTGAAACTTCAGTAATGTTTTATTTTACACATGAGTGCTCTTTAGCTTTCACAGCAAGCTACAGCCTGCTATCAATCTTCGCACAAATATACCTTCGGTTTCAGTGGAGTTGTGGGCCAGAATATGGTCTTCTTTTCTGAATGGACAAAGGCTAACAGATTGTGAGCCCAAGCAGAAATTAATAGCCAGTAATTATCGTGAGAGATCAGTGACAGGAAACCATCTTTGGTTTTCCTTTTTCCTTGTTAAATTGGAGCCATGACAAGGAGGAAACAGTCTGACAGAAATGCCCAGCTACAGCCTTTAAAATGGAGACTGCAATGCTAAGCCTCCGAGGTGACCCTGAAATGACACATTTGTTGGTACATAAAGGGAGAGGCACTGTACCAGTTCGGATTAGCTGGAAAATATTCATTACTTCTAATTCTAAAACCGTTTTTTTTCTCAGTTTTCATGCCACAAAAACCTTAGATTGGGACCTTTTATATTGGGAGGACATACATGAAGTGGGGAAGAGACCTTGAATACTCAGTAGGCAGGAAGTATGCACGCCCACCTGAGAGGTGAGAAACTCTGGGAGCAGGAGCTTGAACCAAATGAGCAGAGTGATGATACAAAACTGTCTCCCAGTTCCCAGATGAGGGCTCTAACAACCTATTAGAGCCTACACTGCTCCATCTCTGTGGGTGCATCTACACAAGACGCTTTACTGCAAAGTAGAGCTAATTAGTGCATAGTAAACATTACTGTCTACAGCTACTGACCCTTACTGCACAGTAATTTCCTCTGCTCGGCAGTTAATTTGCTATGTGCAAATGCAAGTAGCACATTAATTGCTGAGTAATTACTGCATGGTATTTCATGTGTAGGTGGCTGACTGGGAGCAAATTTGCACCCAGTCAGCTGGGCAGCAGGGATGGGAGCTGCCCAATAGGGAAGTCTGCACATACAGCCTGGAGGTGGCTGGGGACTGTACCTTTTCTGGCAGTCCCAAGCCAGCTCCAGGCTTCACGTGGAGAATTCCCTGCACAACCCAGCGCTGGCCAGGAACTGTCCCAGTTAGGGGCAGGTTCCAGCTCCACAGATTGTCCAAGCCCCATGCCCTGGTCTGGTGATCAAGACCTGAGGCTTGGAAAGAGCTGCAGGGGAGGGGCAGTTCCTAGCCCCCTGCCCCATCTGCTGGTGGGGCAGCTAGCAAAGAGGCCCTGGCTGGGCAGCAGATGACCATGCAGCTGAGGGCTCACTGCTAGCTGCCCCACTGGTGGATCAGCAGAGGGGGATGGGACTTGCCTTTCCCCCGGAGCTCTTTCCAAGCCCCTTGCTCCCAGTTGGGGTGCCGCGGCTAGGAGTTCCCTGCTGCCAGGACAGAGGGGCATTGCCACCACCTGGAATCCATCACCAGAGCCCATCCCTGCAGCAGGCAGCTCCTGGGGACAGGGAGCAATTTCCCAGCCCCCACCAGGAGACAGCTGTCTCCTGGACCCATGGTCCCTGCCAGCCCCTGGGTGAAGAACCAGGGGGAGCCTAAAGCTTCCCTTGGCTGCTTCAGGGGGTTGGTGCAGACTCCTGCCCAGGGGGGATTTACTCTAGAGTAATGTATTATAGAGCAAGCCTACCCTGCAGCATTTGCACATGTAGACACACCCTCTCTGCCTTTCTGCCTTTTGGTGAATACGATTTGATTTGATCCTGGAAACCTTCCTAATTGAAGTTTTGTTGACCAGATACCAGAATAATATTTTTCACTGAAACATGGGTTGGCATTTTTTTTTTTATGGGAATAATTTGGCAAACTCTTTTTCAATCATAACCAGATTCCAGATAACAATGATTTTAAGCCAAAGCCAACACTAGGAGACAAAGTGGAAGCTAATTCACAATGAAACAGAGTAGCGCCCTTTCAGTGTCTATCATCACTAAGGTGGTATTCTGCACCAAAAAGTGCTTCTGAATGGTTTGAGACATAAAGCAAGAGTATAGTAATCCAATCGAACTTTCACAAAGCCTCAAACTACAGTGGAAATGCTGCTGCTACTTCTCTTGTCTTGTCTGAGATTGTTGATGGTAGGTATTTAGCAGAATTCACCAATCCATTCGAATCTGATAAGATAGGGCCATGACATGAGTGCTTCTGTTATGGCTATTAGGGCAGTTGTAATGCTTGGAGCTAAAAGGAGGAGTCCTTTAGTAGCCTTAAACATAAATGGATGTAGAAAAGGTAGAGGGATTTCTATATCAGGAGAAATTGTGGTGTCAGAAACTCTCTTGGATTATAGGCTTTGTAAATGAAGTGGGAAGAGTGCATGAAATATCCCTGCCTTATTCTTAAACTGCATCCTCTCTACCCAACAAGGAGAGAATTTCTCACCAAATCATCATCTTATTTAATTCTATGTCAGTCAGATAGTGGGAGAATATAGACCTATTCTGTGGTCTTTGCAGATGTAAATGGATAATTCTATTAAGATTCTTGGAGCTGTGGCACAGGTTCAAGACACTACTAGACACAGACACTACCACAGCATACAGGTCCATGTCCACCACAGCATATAGACTTCTACACCTCTCTCTCAACATTATCTTCATCAATTCCTTTTCTCCTTGTCATAACCAATGTCTTCCAAGCCCTAACACACACACTGTGTAACTCCCACTGGAGTCAATGAGCCTTATCCACCTTAAACTGTCTCCAGTGCTGATACCATCAGTTTGGGTTGAGTTCCATCAGTGTACAAATGGAGCAAAGTGGTGTTTCTAGACACATCCTTCAACCTCATTTCTTATGTTCTGTGTATTATTGGTTCTTTTCTTCCCACTGGGCCTTGTCCTCCTTCTCCTTCTGGCTTTACATGTAATAGTCTCATTCTCTCTTTTCTTGGTGTGCTTCAATAGTTGTTCTGCCAGTTCTTGCGCTACATTTTTTGCATCACACCTATCATCTCAAATTAACTCATTTGAGAACATAATTAAAAGCAGCTTCCCTGGGTTGCATCTTTTTTCCCCCCTTTTGTTGTGAAAAACAGCTTGCAATATTTCAACTTGCATGATATGATAACTAACAATATATTACAAGAAACACTAATAAAAAATGTCAGGTAATGTGTGATAGCAGCTTGCAAATGGTATCTTTATCATGATTTAATGCTAGATACAGTATTTTTTTAATCCTAATAAATGACAAGGGCATAATTATACAAGACAATGAGATATATTTGACTGTGATTCTTTGACATTCAAAGCGGAGGAGAAAAAAAGCAGAGAAGGATGCATATGGCTTACAATAATAAAAAAAAAACCCTCAAGACCTTGACACAATAGGCATCGTCTACAACCTCAGGCTATTATCTTATAGGCTGGTTGGAAAAGGGGTTGGGAAAGCAATTTAAAAGGCATAGAAATCATGAGAAATAGTAGATGCATGATTTCTGTGGCCATTATTATCATCATCCAGTCAAACTTCCTACACACCAGGGCTTTAATATTTTTACCAGGCATTAGATTAAATAATGTCTTTAAGTAGGAGACTGGGTAACTTTATACAGGACTTGAAGCTTCTGTAAGATCATCCTCCTCTCCCTTAGAAAGCCGTCCCAATGTTTGCCACTAGGAAATATGATGGCTTCAATGTTGAATTTGTCTACCTTTATCTTCTAGCCATTGAATACTGTTATGCCTATGAAGATTGAAGAGTTGCTCTGCACCCCACTGTAACATCATGTTTTGAACTTCGAATTGAATTCCACCAGTGTTTTTCTTTGCATTTGGTGGACCTTTTGGTGGCTGTCCTTTGAACTCTTATTATTTTCCATCTCATCCTTAAGGTACAGCTACAATATTCTCGTGGCAAACTTAGCAGTGTTGTCTGAAGAGGCAAGAACACTGCCTCTAAGATTTGCCTTTTTTATGCACCCAAGAATCTCCATTGGCCTTTTTTTTTTTTGCCACAGTTGCCATTTACTCCCGGGACAAGTCTTTTCCAAGACACTCCTTTCCAGATTAGACTCTCCACAGTGTATGCAGTACCTGCATTCTTGGTTCCAGATATATTAACTTGTGCATGGCTACCTTAATGTGATTTTTTTGTTAATGTCATCCTTAAATCAGGTCATTCAGATCAGTCTTTCGACACATTCGCAAGCCCACCAAGTTTTAGTGTCCTTGCAAAAATGTTGCTGCTTAAGGTTGCCATCTTTGTCTATATTTTTTATCAAAATAGCATTGAAAAAAGAGCTGGCTCTGGAAGCCTATGCTAGAAATGGGCCCAATTATTGTTGTCTCTGTTTTGAAAACTATATTTTAATATAGCAGGAAGACAGGTTTAAGATGACCTAACAGGAACCTCAATAATTCTATCTCCATTAAAAATACATAGGGTGTCATGGCTAATACCTTGGATGAGCCTGTACGTATTTTATCAACAGGATTGCCTTAATCAATCATATCAATGTGTGAGGTCATATCAGTAAGAATGCCTGACAGCGCTGAAGCAGTGGAGACAAAACCCAGCCATGATATTGTCACAAAATTTGATGAAGTTGTTTATCACAGTGTCAGTCCTTCCTTTGATCCAGTTTGTTTTATTGTTTATGGGTTTTTTTAAGTAACAAATCTCACTCAGCATGTGCATGTCGAATGAACTTGCTAGCGTGTTTTTCTACCTCCCGCACGTAATAATCAGAATTGTTCAATATTTAATAGACCTCATATGTCGCACAGGCTCGAGGAGCAGAAGGATCAGAGTTCTGTCCCAGCTGTTGTGTTTCGCTCTCAATGAACATAGTGCGGAAAGCTGTCACTGTTAAAGTCTTAGCTTCCCGCAGATTTGTTACCATATACTGGCAGTCTGTAGCATCCTAAGACATTGAAATGCTGTCTGGAGTAAATCAGAATGTGGCATTTTCACCATGGAGAAAAAAAATAAAAAAATTAATTCAGTGGTTCTCAAACTTTTTGGATTCAAGGCCTCTCTCACTGGACTTGAGTCACCCATCCATAACTTCTGTGAATTGCATAGCACCAATTTCAAAAACTAATTGATATATTATAGTTCTTACCCCCTTGCAGAGGGGCTGGACAGTTGGGATGGGGGTTTGTTCAGGCAGGGACAAGCCTAAGCCTCTATTTGTGTAGCTTATCTGCATATCTCCTTACACCTTACTTATCTCCTCACATCTTGTGATACCCTTCAAAGGATCAGGCTACGTGCCCTGGCACCCTAATTAAGAATCACTTATCAGTCATAGCTGACAAGGTTTTCTCCTAGATAATTTTTTACAGATATAGAGTATTCCCAGTATAACCGTACCAATACATTAAGTGGCATGAACTAATCAGCTGTTGCGTTCTTGTGACTACTTCAGACTGCTCTGTGTTCTCCTTCTGAAGGGAGGGGAAAGCTTCTGTGAACTCCTGAATGAAACATGCAGCATTTCTTTAAGCAGTGCCACTACAGAATACCCTGCTCATTGAAAGGCTAACACAACATTTATTTTATTCTCACAAAAGAAATGTCCTCGGTTCTGCATTACAGATGACTGTTCAGATAGGAAAGGATGTTAGGACGGGGTTAGACCATCAGCCTTACTGCCCTAGCAGAAAGGTCATCTAATCTTTGGAGACCGGTAAAAACTTTCCAAATTATTGGACTTCCTGTCAAGTTTCTTAACTGTAATTTTGCAGATCTTTCGATAATGAAAACAAGGAAAAAAACTTTTCCCCTACCCTACTTAGGATACTAAAAATGGTCATTGTGAACCAGCTCAAACTTACCAGTCCCCAGTCTCAAGGCTCTATTTCACTAAGAACATAAAACTACTATTTACTGTCAGACCATAGGTCCATCTCACCCATGGACGACAGGTGCCCCCTTAGGGTGGGGGGGTATGTGCCCCCCCTCCCCCTGCGACCAGTCAGTGACTGGGGGTGGAGTCCCCTGATGGCCATTCTCACTGACCAGGAGGGGGGCAGCTAATTTTGCCAACTGGGGCAGGGGGACCCCGCAGCTGATTGCGCCAACTGGGACATGGCTATGGCACTCCCAAAAGCAGCTGCAGCACTTCATCTGGTGCTCCCACTCCCCAGCTGGTGCTCGCAGGGGGACACCAGTGCTCTCGCCTGCCCCCCCTGCCCATCACATAAGCAGAGAGCATGGCCTGTCAGGGGGTGCACCAGTGCCTTAAGGGGGTGCACATGCACCCCTGCGCACCCCTTACATGTTGTCACTGATCTCACCCAGTCACCCATGTGTGACAAGGCAGAGAAGGGGCCAAAAAAGAGGACGACTGGGAAAACCTGGACATATGGTAACCCTAACATTTAGGGTGGGGGGTTTGTTTGCTGTTGGCATGCTGAATTGATTTGTTTCTTTGCTTTTACTGTGGTGATGGGGCTGTCTCCTATAAAATAAACTGGCTGGTAACCCTGAGCATGGTGCTGACTGGCCTCAGTAAGGAAGCTGGGTGGGTGACCTGCTTATACTCTCCATAACATTAAACATCCTTGTTGCCCTTCTCTGTATTTTCTCTAGGTCTTTTATATCCTTCATGAGGTGTGGGGAACAAAGGTGGGCATAGTATTCAAGGAGTGATGCACCATGGATTTCTAAAGGGGCATGATGGTCCTTTTTGTTTTGTTTACAATTTCTTTCTTAATAATCCTTAGCAAAAAGTTTGCTGTTGAGTGCTAAAATGAAGTTTTTAGAGAGCTGTCCATAGTGACTGGCAGATCTCTTTCCTGTGTGGTAACAGCTAACAGCCCATGATAGTGGAGGTAGAGTTTGTGTTATTTTTGTCCATGTTCATCTCTTTACATTCATCTACACTGAATTTAACCCACCATTTAGTTGCCCATTCACTCAATTATGTCAGATCCTTCTATAGTTCCTCAGTCTGCCTTGGTCTTTACCACTTAAATTGTATGCCATCCACAAGTTTGGACACCTTGTTATACACCTCTTTTTCAGATAATTTATTTATATGTTACACAGTACTGATCCCAAAACAGATCCCACGGGACACAACAGTTTCCTTCTTTCTATCCTGAAAACTGACCATTTGGACTCATTCTTTGCTTTCAAACTTTAAGCCAGTTTCTAATCCATGAGTGGACTTTCCCTGTAATCCCATGACTACCTACTTTCATTAAGAGCCAGTGATGGGGGACTGTCACAGAGCACTAAGGTGCCCTGTGCCTGAAGAGGGGAAAAACTGCTAAAGAAGGAGCCCTAGCGGTGATTAAGGAGCACAGCTGTGGGTTGCCAGGGCAACTAATGAGAGTCAGCTGGCTGGAAGGGGCAGGGCCTGGCCCTTATAAAGCCCCGAAGCAGAGGCCTGAGGCAGTTCCCTGCCAGCAGCCAGAGAGGCAGGAGCTCCCTAAGGCAGAAGGTGAGGAAAAGCCTGACCGCAGTGACAGCTCTCAGAGGCTTGAGCAATGTTGTTTTAGCCAGGCGGCTTCAATTTATGTTATAGCCCAGGGGCTTGTGTTTTGTGGTTGTTTAAACTGGTGGTTTGGGCAAGGCTATTAGGGGTTGGAGGAGGCCTCATAGGGGAATCACAGCGGAGTGTGAGGACCCCAGCACCAGCAGGCGCAGCACATGGGGGGGGTGCATAGACCCCAGCCCCGGAGAGGGGCATTTGATAAGCCTAAGTTGGGCACAGCGAGCCCCAGGAAGGGGGCTGCAGGATTAAGAAGCCCAAGTGTGGGCATGGAGAGCCCCAGAAAGGGGGCCATTTTAGTGAGAAGCCCAAGTTGGGGCACTGGGAGCCCCTGATAGGGGGCTGCATTTATTTGGAAGCCCAAGTTGGGCACAGCAAGCCCCAGGAAGGGGGCAACATTGAGACGCCCTAGTGTGGGTGCAGAGAGCCCCAGAGAGGGGGCAGTATAAGCCCAAGTTGGGCATGGTGAACCTCAGACAAAGGGGGGGGGGTAGCATTAGCAGGAGGCCAGAAAGGTGGGCACGGAGAAGGAGGGCCTAGGGAGAACAGGAAGGGAACAAATAGGGACAGAATAGAGATAACAACGATTCCATTTGCGAGGCTTGGGCTGCGGTATTGGGGAAGAAAGGAGCCACAGACAGCGCCCCCTAGTGGCGGGGCAGGACAAGGGCAGCCTCCCGCTGATTAAAACAAATTATTCAATAAAGATCAAGATATGGCAGGCGAGACAAGGCAGGCGGTTGCCCCAGAGACAGGTGTGTGGGCCACATTGAGGGCGGCCCAGAGTGACGACCTGTCACAGGGACCTTGTCAAAGGTTTTTGAAAGTCCAGATACACTACATATCAACGGGATCACCCTGCTCCACCTGCTTATTGATACTCTCAAAGAACTCTAGTAGGATTGGTGAGGCATGATTTCTCTTTGACAAAACTGTTGGTTTCCCCCCTGCAGGTCATGCTCATCCATGTGGTGAACAATTCTTTTTTATTATTATTATTGTTGTTTTTACCAGTTTTCCAGGAACAGAAGTTAGACTCACTGGCCTGTAGCTCCCTTGGTCCCCTCTAGAGCAGTGTTTCTCAACCTGTGGGTCACAAAAGGGGGTCACAAAACTGTATGAAAAGGTCACAAACAAACTTTAAAAATAGATTGACAAACTCAAAAAATGGTTTCTCCTTTAGAGGATAAAATGTGGGAAACCATGGGTTTTCCTCTCCAGCCTGTAAGGGGCTTCTTGCCTTCTTCCCCCTGCCCCCACCGCACCCCCACCACATACTGGGGGGCTGGGGCCTTGGGGAGGGGGGCAGTGGGTCAGGAGTGAGGGGCCATTCATGTTTAAAAATGGGCCCTGGTCCAAAAATGTTGAGAGCCCCTGCACTAGAGCCTTTTTAAAATATGGGAATCAGATTGGCAAACCTCTGGTGCTGAGGCTGCTTTTAGTGATGGTTTGCATACTATAAGTTAGGATTTCAGCACCATCAGGACCCTAGGGTAAATGCCATAAGGTCCTGTTTTTTATTATTGTTTAGTTTATCAGTTTGCCCGTAGAGAAGAATAGATCTGGTGAGGGAATCTCCCTAACATCTTCCACAGTCAAGACAGATGCAAAGAATATACATAGTTTCCTGCATCCTTCTTACATCCTGACTATTCAAGGGCCCAACTGATTCCCTGGCATGTCTTTGGTTTCTAATGTATTTTAAGAAATGTTTATTGTTACCTTTTATGCCTCTAGCAAGCTTCTCCTCAAATTCTTTCTTAGCTTCTCTTATTATGGTTTTACATTTGATTTGCCAGAGTTTGGGCTTTTATATATTCCTCAGTAGGATTAACTTTCACCCTTTAAAAGAAGCCTTTTTTCTGTTTATTACCTCTGAAAGTCTGCCATCAAACCATGCTGGCTTTTTTTTGGCCCACTTTCTATTCTTTTTTTTTTTTTTTTTCATTTGCAAAATGCATTTGTTCTGTGCCTCCGGTATGTTGCTCTTAAGCAGTTCCAGTGCTGCGTGCAAATTCTTCACCTCCTTAGGGGCCCCTTTTAACTTCTGTCTAACTAGCTTCCTCATTTTGGTGTAGTCTTTCTTTTTAAGGTTAAAAATGACAGTGGTAGAGTTTCTTCTTATCTCCTGCCCTACATAGAACTCAAACCCAATTGCATTGTGGTCTCTATTGCACAGTGACTCAGTAACACTTACCCCAATGTAGTGCACAGGATTTGGTGCAAACGGTATGTCAAGAATGGTCTTTCCTTTTTGTAGGTTCCAGGATTGATTGCTCCAGGAAGCAATGTTTTATCATGTCAATACATCGGGTCTCTGCATCCCAGCCTGATGTTAGATTGACCCAGTCTATCTGTGGATAATTGAAGTCATCCTTTATTACTGTGTTTTCTGCTTCTCAACTTCTCTCACCTCCCTTAGAGTAATCATGGATTACTCATTATAGCCCTCAACATATGTTTCCATGCCCCCTTTGTTTAGGATAATTAGAGTATACCTGAGTGCTATATCTTGGCAGTAGAAAATCCTCCAGTGACTAAGTAAACTACAATTAAAATTGTCCTGTGCCACTGGGGCAGTAAAAAGCAATCTTATGGCAGAAAAGTGTAAAAAAAACAAACAAAAAAAAAAAAATGAAAGAGCCTGAACACAGTTAAAGGAAGAAGCAGGATCTGGGGTTATTTTCAACTGGTCAAATTTCTCCATCCTTCTTTATATTGTTTAAAGTCTTCTTCCATAACTAGTCCTACAATCACTGGGACTGCTTGTAAAGCAGAGTTCTGCTCAGTGTAAGAGGGAATACATTGCCTGCTGCTGTCTGTTCAGGGCCTAAGGAACTGTATTGCTTGGGTAATGTCTTATCTTTACTGTGGCATGGATCACCTGACTGAATGGCTTGGGGTGGTGTGGGTGCTAAGGTGCATGGTGAATAGCCCAGAAGGTGCAAGCTCAAGGCCATAGCAGAAGTATGCACAGCATGGCCTGTCACATTCCTAGGAATCTATGAATTCTCCTAAAATACCTTGTCACAAGGGCATGGAAAAGATATGAATAAATGGAAAGAAAGGTCTGTGGTAGGTATTATAATATCACATGCTCTGTCTCCGTGTAGTGGTGAAGGATACCTTCATGGACTCTTCCTCATTTTTGTACTTAATATGTAACAGGCAGTTTAAGGGGCACTTACCTTCTGAGTATCCTACATCGGGCTCTGCTTGAATGCTTGAGGGAAATTGCTGCAACAGGGATGCTCTACTTGTAGTTTAGTATGATCCCCAGCAAAGAAGATTTAAAAAAGCAGTTAGGGAGCCTGGGAAAATTCCAGCCCAGGGATTGACTTGGCAGCTCCCTGTAAAACTGGAGTGTCTCTCCACCACCCGGAGTAGAGAGAGAGGTCCATGCTGTGTGAGAGGGGCTGGGAGAGCCTGAAGCATGGTTCTGTTGCCCTGAGGGGTCAGGCCAATGCTCAGGATCTCAATATTGCACTGTTAGACAGGAAGGCATGGTGTACAATTGCACAAACACACACAAAAATCAATTAAGCACACATACACTCACTAGGTGCATACACCCCTACTAGGCATACACACTCACACTAGCAACTCAGATATAAACACATTCAAAATAACCAGTCTAGGTTCATGCACACCTATCACCAGTTTAAGCGCATACATACTACACACACCAAATTTAGACAGAATCAGTTACCAACACCTGCATGTCCAATACACATATGTGGCTTACTAATTCATATACCCCACACACACAATGATATCTATATATGTGTATTAATTAATTCTCACACACATCACCCACCTATGCATACACACAGCTGAGTTCCTAAGTTGGGTGTTGTGATGTGTGTGTGTGTATGTATGTATGTATGTATTTGAGATACCTGGGGAAAGGTTAAGGTAAGAAAGTAGAATTGTAGGCAGTGAAAGTTGCTGGGAGTAAAAGTCACCAGGACCAGGATTAGAACTGGTAGACTAGAGAGGCCTGGGCTGAAGAACTGAGGCTCAGGGGTAACTTTAGGTTAATTGATCTCAATTGATTAAAAGACAATGCCCAAAGGCTCCAGAACAGGGGAGCAATGCCAGCACAGAGGCTGGGACTGGAGCCAGAGCTACAGGGGAGCTGAAAAGGTAGGTGGGGAGAGGGGAAATGGAACTAAGGGAAAGTGACTGACAGCAGAAAATCACAGGAAAAGCAGCAGGAGAGACTGAAAGGTGGCAAGGCAGTGGGAAAGCAGAAAAAGGGAGCAGAAAGTCACAGGGAAAAGGCAGTAGGAGCAGGGGGAGAAAAGAAAATCATAGGAAAAGTGACAGGAGAGACTAAAAGGTGGCAGGGCAGTGGGAAAGCAGCGAAAGGCAGCAGAAAGTCACAGGGAAAAGGCAGTAGATGGCACGGGAGGCTGAAAGGCAGCAGGAAAGCAAGGATAGGCTGAGAGGTGGCAGAAAAGGGGAGAGGGAATTGGAAGGAGATCAGGATACTAGCAGAGAAGGGGGGGTGGAGCTGAGAGAGACAGAGAGAATGAGGCTGGAATTTAAGATAAGGAAGGGACTGGGATTCAGTAAAACCTGACTCAACTCAGGGTTGCAAATGACAGTGGTTTTATTGAACGGGGGAGATGGTAACATAATGTCTTATTGGTTCCCTTACACCCACACCCACCCACACACAATGGCAGCAGTGATTAGAAAGGCTTGGTGCAGGGGCTGAAGTCCACTAAAGTCCACGAGGACAGACAGACAGACTCCAAATTGTAGGAGGAGGTCCTTGTCCAGTAGGTGTTGTCCAGAGGGGGGTCGCCGGCAGTGCCTCTGGGTGGATATGTGGTGAGGCATGGTGCTGGTCCAGATGGAGAGGGCGTCCAACTGGGTCTGTCTTCACTGCCTCTTTTTTATAGGGGCAGACCTTGTGTGACCCTAGTGACAGGAGGCATGCCCAGGCAAGGGTCAGCCCCGGCATACTGAGCATGTGTGCTCCATGCAGGGATGTGCAGTTTCGGGTGTCTGTAATGGTGGGGTACAATGGAAGAGTTGCTGGTTCTGCAGGGTCTTTTGTCTTTCAAATGCTGGGTTTTTGTTTCTGTTCCTGGGCGAGGTCCATGGTTCCTGGATGAATCAATGCGAGGTGATGGCCCAGTCATTACAGGCCATTCAGTAGAGTAATCATTCCCAATCATTCTCATTCATCCGGGAACCAATTTACATGAGAGGGGTACGTGACTCATACAATTGCAACATGGGATTCCCAGGCAGAGGACAGAAGATGGAGGCTTGACATAAAAAATGGCAACTTGACATGACTTTGGTTCACTTACAAACACAGGCCTAAAGCATACACTATCCATATGAAACAATAAAAATCAATACAAAAATGATAATACAATATACAACAGTAAAAATCAATACAAACCTAATAATTATACAATATAAAACAGTGGATATCCAAAACCAAAACCCTGCTATCAAAATAAAAATGTTAAAGCTTATCCTAAGTCTGAGCTCCCTTATACTTATCTATAGGGAATAGCGAGAGAGAGAAAAAGTCAAAAATGGTTGGGGAAGGGGAGGGAATGCATTTAAAAAAAAAAAAAAAAATTGTGGGTTTTGCTACAGTCCCAACCTGCGGTTGCCTGCTGGACCCCTCGTGGGTGGGCCAGAGGCTAGCAGAGCACCTGAAGGGTCAAGCAAGAGAGAGCAAGTGGAGTTAGTGAGTAGCTGAACAAATTCTTTGGGGTGGGGACACAGCCCTGCGAAACCCCTAGAGAGGTGGATGGCGATACAATGGGTTTGGAGACTTGGGGGTTGGTAAGAGTGTGATGAACCTCCTGCGTGAGTGGTTGGGAAAGGACTGCGTAGGACTGGGACAATGTGGCCAGCTAGGCAAAGTCCCCAGGATTCCCGTGTGGTTTGAGACCCAAGGAAGAACGATCCGGGCTTGCGTGGATATCCCGAGGAAGCTGGAGCCCACAAGCGTATGATGCGAACCCTCCCTCCAATTGTTGGGCATGAGTCGGGGTGATTGGCTATTAGTGGTGAATAGTTTTAATTAGAGATTTAATATAAAGAGTATCTAACATGGTACCTAAGTTAGTAGCTTCGTATTCATTGATTTGATCATCCTTTTAGTGTAAATATTTATCAACTGTTATTCTTGTATAGACTCATCCTTGTGTATTGTAAATAGAGAGTTCCAAACTTTTGATATTATTTAATGCATGTTGGCATGTAGCAATTACCTCCTGTATATCATTACATTTTGTAAATAGTTATTTATAAGTCTGCAAGGTCTTTCCATTGTAAAGGGAGCCTCTCCTCTCAGGGAGCCTTTGACTGCTCTTAGGTGAGCTGAACAAGGGGTACAGCTACCTGGCACTCCAGGAGCCAAACATCTGGACATTGCCACAGTTAGCACTGCACGCCAAGGGTTACAAATAAAATAACAGGTGTCTTATTTATGTAACAGCCAGCTGAAATAAGCATTACAAAAAGGCTCATAGCTAGTATATATTATGGTTGGTCACTAAGACAGGACCAAAGCAACAGACCATTATGATCAGAACGTTTCTGTTCTTCAGTAAAGTGGCCCCATTACATTATTATTTCCACTAATAAAAGTACACCATGACAAAGATTTCAAGTTACAAACAGAAAGGAGAACTGACACACATTGATATATTTCTCTTTCTTTGCATCCTAATGGCAAAGGACTATCATGAGGCAATACATTACCAATACATTTCCCCTTTCTCTTTCCAGAGAGAAAAGGCCAAATTTCCAGATAAGTAGAAAGAAGAATCATTTCATGTGCAGAACTTTGTCAAAAGTTATGTCAATAGCAATTCATTAGAAAAGCTGGAACTGCAGATATCAGAGTTATTTTATCCGCGAGAGTAAATCAAAAAAGTGAGTTTCATTTTTCTAAAAAAAACAACAAAATTGGAAATGTATCATCAAGTGTGTTTTGCCCATTACTTGAAACTGCCGACACAAAGCCCTGCGATTCCAAGGCCAATCTGACTATGGCAGATGATAACAAGCAGATAGAAGCTCATTTTAACCATTCTGCCAAAATCAATAGTATTTTAGTACAGCTTCAGTGAGAAACAACATGTCTAGCCAGCAACTGCGGCAATATATGTCAACAAAATGAAATTTGTCTTTTTACATGCTTTGGTCTAATTGAAAGGAATGTTAAGGGGAATTGATGTAAGCTTAGAGGCATTGGTGGTAAAGGAACTAACCTACTTCTGCAGTCCTCAGTCAGACAGAACCAGTGCAAAAACCAGGACTTCAGGTCCAGACCTTGAATCAGCAATCAAAACTTGAATTGGTCAGGCAGAACCAGTGTAAAAAAACAGGATTATAGGACCACTCCTTGAATCAGCAATTAGTTATAACCCACCCACTTCTGTGCCCAGTGGAAGCATCAGGGAGCCAGTTTCCACTCCCTGATTTTGAGGTAGATCCCTAATACAATTATTGTTCTTGCCAATTTTCTCTAAGATGCTTTAACTTGATGGTAAACAAGTGGAGGACTTGTATAGCAAAGCTTCACTCACCCAGGCCTCCCACCTGTTCAGTAGAGGTCCCATCCCAAGGGTATATATGTTAGAGGAATGTAATGAAGAAGAACGCAGTGACTACATATTTCTTCAAGCAGGGAACACCTCCCCTAATAGGGTACCCCTCTTGCTAGACATTTCAGCCAGATCATGTCCCTTTTGACAACCTGAACATAAAACCATCATCACTGTGTAGGGCCTGAGGCGTCTTCTGCTGGACTACACTCAGACTTAAGAACCTTTGGCACTGACTTCATCAAATAATAGAAGAGCAGGAAGAACTGCTACTACCACGAAGCACCAGACTCCTAGTGCTACTAGTAGCACATCTGGCATACTATGGCTTAGAGATAGATGCTGAGGCTGGGTCTTCTGATAGGCCCTCCAGGCCTAAGCCCTTCTTGAACCTAATGATGACTTTGGAACACATCTAAATGAAAGGTTATTTTACTAGGTCTGACAAAGGAATTAAAAAAACTACCTTTTAAGTACAGTGGATGAAACAATTTCTGTTAAATCCACTTGTAGATCCATATCAGTTCCTACTGGGGCCCTGGGAGAGGAAGATCGAGGAGGAAGACAGTCTGGACTCCTCAGGACTGGCTCCTGGCCAGTCTCTGCTAAAGGCAAATATGAACTTACAGGTTCCCAAGCCAATGTATCAGCAATTGTGGCTACATTACATCCCCACTGCTACCAGGGTTGCCCCCTCTTTTGACTACATCCTACCTATCCACTTCTGCCCCAAATGCCAAACCCAGAAACATAGCAAGCTTTATAACCCATTGCAGTTCAAGAGCACACCCGAGACAGATATCAAAAGCAACTACAAAACACCACTGAAGCCATCTCTCTGCTCCTTTCTCATGTTTTTCACCTATTAATGCAAGGGGATTGGCAGAATATATTTGACAGTAAGTAACCCTCTCAGTGCCTGGAACTCAGAATAGACATACCCCATGTGTTGTTCTCAGGAAATCCTAGATCATTGATTACAGTAGTCTCCTGCTTAGCATTTTTAGTGCAGATGTCCCTTTGCCTTACACTTGTCCTGGTTGTACAGCTTCTGTTGATTTCACTAAGCATTATGCAGCTAAGAGTCCTCAGTTAATCTTTGCAACCCCCTTGAATGCATAGTAAGTCAGGTTATAGATCATGATATGAGTGTGTACCTCATCACAATAGAATATATTTGCAAACACATTCACAAGGACACCAAGTCTATCAGATGGGAATTGTTTTAAATCACTGCCGGTTCAATCTTCTTGAGGCACCCAATTCCCCTCACAGGATGTAATTTACAGTTAAAACCCTGAGTGCAAAGGCAATAGATTGGTGTTCCCTTTGCTCCTTCCACAAACTTAGGAAAAGCTTTCCATCTGCTCAGGGAAACAAACAATTCTCCCATTGGAAGAAAGATCTTCAAATCCCAGTTCCCTGGCCAATGCAGTGCCATCATTTGATTGGCAGGCCATAGGCCTGGTGTTTATGCTGTTTATGTTCAGTTGGAGGAGGCTATCTTTTGGGAAAAGCAGGTTCATTGTTACAATGACATAGGAGGAGGAAACCAGTTGTGTCTTCCTGCAATAAACTCACATGAACACAGAAGAAGTTGAGTTTTCCAGTTTCAAAGCATTTAAGTTTGAGAGGTTTACCCTTCTCTCCAAACATGACTATGTAACCTATGTTGGAACAGTTATACCAACTGTTAGGGTGACAGTATTTGGACCTTGGGGAGCACTGAATTTGCAGCTGAATAAAAGGCTATAACCTGTGGCCTAGCAAAGTCGCTAACCACAAGACAGAAGGGTATATTAAAAGAAACATTGCAAGATGCTTAGGCAAGCATTTTACTAACATGCAGTAGTGTTGTAAGATATATAGCTCATTGTGTAAAAGAAACAGAATGCAGACCGCTGGCTATCGTTAGGAGATAAAGCAGAAGCAAGACCTTGGAGATGGTGAAGAAATCAGCAAGAAACCACAAGTGACCAAAAGAAGCAGGGGTCAGGGTTTTAGGCTTGCGCTCATAGCAAAAAGACATGCGAATAAGTGAAATGCATAGGCAATTCCATGCTAATGAAGTAACAGTAAACAGAGGTGGAGATTAAAATAGGAGGGAATATGGGTGGAACAAAGGAGGGACAAAGGTGGAATAAATGTTAATGAGCATGAACCAATGTGTATAAATATGGAAAGAACTAACATTCATCGTGGCTCCCCAGTTTGTTTGAGCAATCCAAAGCTGTATCCATTTTGAATAAAGCTGTTGATGAGCAATGTGTGCAGGTGATGTGTGATGGCATCAATCTGGTGTCTCCCTAGTCATTGGGTGTTGCATAGAGTTGGGGTCTAACACCAACCTCTCCCCATTTGAAGCTGGACTGTTTATTTGTGTTCATATTATGTAACTGCAACCTCATAACACATGAATGATTCAACTAGTTCTAGGAAAACCCATCTTAACAACCTACCTCTAGGTTCTGTATTAGTGTTAAAAATTCTGAGTTTCAGATTATGTGTGAACAAGTTATTCCATAACTTCACTTATCCTTGTATGCACAGTCTCTTGCCTTTTCTGAGCTTAGGGACATTTTGAATTTGGACCTGGCATGAGTGGCACTTGCAGCTGAAATGTTTGTTTGAAGGTTTTCCATCTCTATAGTGCCTCTGTGACTTGGGAATTGAATGTCTTTTAATGGGTGCACAACACAAGCCATATCTGGCAGCCTCTTTCTGTTACTTATAATGGGTCTCTGACCTACCACCATCATCTTTTAAAACTGGCTGCCAAAATCTGCTTGGCAGGCCTCCTGGATCTGTCTGGGGCCTAACACATTCTTCTGGCAGCTGCCCTTACTGTTTATTGGCAACAACATATGTTTTTCTCTAGTCCAGGCCCATTTAGTCTGAACTAGGTTAGAGGAAATGTGCAACTATGTTTGACTGTATATATCATATCAGGGACTCTTGTGTTCCACTGATGGCCAGGTTGAACTAAACCACTCTGCTACATGTCCACCAGAACCATAAGTCAGACAAAAGTGTAACAAAAGTTAGAAGTACCCCTGATCTCAGGCTGGAGCTCTTAAATGCTCTTCCAATGTGACCCAGAGCCCAACATCTCTAATGATCAGCTTTGCCATACCATGACTTCTGAGTGGTATCTTGCTGGCAAGGAATAGGCCCCAAACAGAAGTGACTATTCATTTTCTTGTGGAAAAGCTTTCTATCTAGCAGCCAGGTATAGGTCTGCCATGTTATCTGTGGTTCCTCCTGCACTGTTTGTGACCCAGCCCTGCAGACAGTTTTCAGATCAGTCCCAATTGGAGAAGTGACCACTTATGTACTGACACACACTGAGGACTGTCTTCTAACCAGACTGGGAATAAGTCTAAACATATTGAATTTTCACTATAGCTTTAATTGGCTAGAGAGCTTGAATTGTCTGCATCTAAATAGTTTTTCTTCTTCGTCATTTCTCCAATCCCACCTTTCTACATGGTCTGTTCCCAATATTCTGCACACACCACTGCTTCTGGTATTGGTGTTGGCAGATCCTGTGGGGTGCATTGTGGTGCTACAGGGCATGTCAGGAGGTAATCCATGGTTTGCATCTCCTGACAAATACATTGTTCGGTTGCATACAGGCCCCATGATTTCATGAGAAAGCTGCACCTTCCAAGATTCACCCTCAATCTGTTCAGGTTCCACCACGTAAACCATTTGTAGTTGGAGCCAGATCCTAACTCTTCACTGAGGGTAATTCCTCGCCTGCTCCATCTACATACTAATAATAGGGCAGAGAACATTCCCTGGCCATGACATTTGCTACAGAATGAACATATTATCTGTCTGTTATTCAACAAAGATGCTTCAAAGCCTGAGATTTTTGGAGGAGGTATGTATGGTCAGACATCATGGAGGCAGAGACATAGGGAGGCAGGGGAGAGAATATTGTGGGAAATAGACTGGAAATAAAATAGAAGGCTGGAGTGAAAAGTACATTGGTGTGGAGGCAGAGAGATTATCCATGAGGAAGCGACTGTTTCAGAGGCATCGTGACACAGTTTCAGTGGATCTAGTGGCATTATTTGGATTCAAGGACCTCTGAACTAAATGGAGGATACTTCTCTGAAGATAAAATAGTTTCAAGTCCTAGGGATACATTCAGCTCTCCATTCTGTGTTCACTTTTCAAAGTGGTCTATGCATCCAAATCTACCCTTAGTATTGGGCAGCCAAGTTGTATAGAACTGGTTTACCCAGTCTATAGTTTTGTATTCTGAATCTTCCAAAAATAGGACAACCAACCTGTGGTGTATGCATGCAAGTCCATAATAACTAACAGAATACACTCAACATCTAATGTGTTAACCCTTCCAAAAAAAAAAAAAATGTCATGTGATGGAGAATAAATGGAGAATAACATCAGCACACCTGGCTGTTCATTTTTTGATTGACCTGCGTGAACTGACTTAAAATCTAATTCACAAAACTAATTTTCATGTTCAATTTCTAGGTATGAGATGCTACAGAGTACAAAGAATCCAATAAAATTATATTTTTGCTATATAAGATTTTATTATATAGCTTTTGATTTTACCTTTACACCTTGCAGAAGGTGATAAATCAGTTTGCTCCAATAACAACAGCTATTCAATCACATACATTATGGTATCATGTCTTCAGAATACTAAATCTAACCACTGGTTTCAAAGTGTCAAATCTCAGGTGATTACTTTTCCAATATTTATTTTATAGGACTTTTTTTAAGGGACATGCATATAAATATAGATATGTCAACAGCTCAACATAAACTGTGCTACAAAACCATTTATCTCAGCTTGTTGAAATATTTTTTGTTGATAACGATTCATGTTCAGTTTTTCATACAAATTCCCTGTAATGAAACCCCTTCAACTGCAGACAATAAAGTATGTCCTTGATGGAATAATTTTGCATATTTTCTAAACTCAGGGGCTATTTGAAAAGTGGATTTTGTCAAAAGCAGTAAAAAAAAAAAGCAGGTTCATTTTCATTGTTCACTGAGAGGATGTGCAGAAATGAACCCAGTTACTATCAAAGCACTTATCCTACTATGAGCATCTCCGATGCTCTATATTTGCATACTGAAAACAGTGCCAGAAGTCCTGCTCTGAGTACACAAGTCATGTAGCTTTGCATGCCAACAGATATTTTTTAAGTGAATTCTGTGATAGGAAGTCAGTGATAACGATCACTAGAACAATGACCGAAAGAGACTTGGGGGTCATGACTGACCACAAGATGAACACGAGCCACCAATGTGATACCGCTGCTGGCAAAGCAAACAAAACTCTGGCTTGCATCTACTGATGCATCTCGAGCAAGACTCAGGATGTCATCCTCCCACTGTACTTGGCCTTGGTGAGGCTGCAGCTGGAGTGCTGCATCCAATTCTGGGCTTCACAATTTAGGAAGAATGTGGAGAATCTTGAGAGAGGTCAGAGGAGAGCCATGCGCATGATCAGAGGGCAGGAAAACAGGCCTGATGAAGAGAGGCTGCGAGCTACAGGACTCTTCAACCTGGAGAAGTGCAGGCTCAGGGGTGACTTGGTGGCTGCCTATAAGTACATAAGGGGTGTGCATCAGGATCTGGGAAAACATCCGTTCACCAGAGTGCCCCAAGGGCTGACAAGGTCCAGTGGTCACAAACTCCTCCAAAACCGTTTTAGGCTGGACATAGGGGCAAACTTCTTTAATTTCTGAGCCCCCAAGGCCTGGAACAGACTCTCCCAAAGGTGGTGAAAGCACCTAATCCGGACACTTTCTAGAAACATTTGGATACTTACGTAGCTTGGATCCTTTGACCCTGGCTGCCTCCTACCCTTTGGACAGGGGGATGGACCCGATTGTCTTACAAGGTCCCTTCCAGCCCTAATGTCTATGAAATCTATGAAATAAAAGCCCTGATCTAAAATTAAGGCAAGCCCAAGTTTAACTTCCAGCTCTATTACAGGTAACCTGTGTGAGCCTAGACAAGCCGTTCAGGAAACAAATCTATTTCCCTTTGAGTGTTGAAGTGGTGGCTTTCCATCTGTATACCTGGAAGTTTTTAGCCCTGTCTTTGCTCTGTGGATGTGTGTGTGCACAAATTTAGCCTGAGCATATTCACTAGGCCACAGATTGACTGGCATATATGATCATAAGGGCAGAGGGAGGGGGAGAAATGACCTGTGTGACGAGAACCATTTAAGTGAGAGAAATACAATTCTGCCATAATGCTCTAGGTACATCAGTCTGCTGTCTGTAAAATGGGGTATTTTTTCTCCAGCTTTGGCTTTTCTTTAAATTTGAAATGTAGGTACACCTTGAACATCTGGGACTGTCTCTTGCTCCAAACCTATCCTCCCTTGCTGCTCATGCTGAGGACTACAGGCAGGTTCACAGTAGCTCTAATTGTCTTATGCTGACGCACAGTGGAAGTTTCTTTCCAACTTTATCTGTAACACACATTCTGAAGCATAAGCCTTAAAAGCCTTCCTAATTTTTTTTTTTGTTTTTTCCCCCCTCTTTTATGTATGCTAGGACATGCAGATATTATTTACCCATATATTTACCCATATATCACTGTAATCTGTTTCCCTTAAAATATCTTGCAGCAGTGAGTTAAGATGCAGTTTGCATCAGTTTCTCTGAGGCTTTTAATAGTCTGAATAATTGCAGACGTTCTTCCTATAAAAGAGAGAAGAGAATAATGAGCACTTGACTCGTGCAGGCTTAGTAGACAAATATACTGGACAGTATCACTACAGCTGAAACTCTTGACCTAGTTCTAGGTCATCTGCATAGCTGAAGACCTTCAGCATAAATGTGTAGAGACTCCTATTAGTAGGGCTGTATCTAGATATCCATATTCCCCATGTGTTTCTCCTATATAAGTCAATTAACTCAACTGTAGAAAAGCCATTTGCAGTTGCCGCACTAAGCCAGGTAGAGGTATCAAAGATGGCAAATTCCCTTTCTTCGGTAGAAGAATTAGTGTGACCATGCTCTCTACTTTATGACTTCAGACTAAAAATGCAAAGGACTCAGCTGTGCATCCAGACAAAGAGACAGGTCAAAATTATTCATCAGGCCCTATGCTGATTGAGCACACCACAGCTTTCCTTAGCTACCATTTAACACTCACAGGTCCCTTGGTCATTTCCATACCTGTTTCTTTCCAAGATGAAGATCTCCCATTTGCGTCTGCAACAGTCAAAATTGTGCAGGACCTTCCTCTTGATCCTTTCTTTCAGTTACTGGACTTCCCACCTTCAGTACTTCAGTGTTCATCACTTCTTCAGTACCTCACCATTCAATGCTTCATTCCCACATATAGCTGGTTGCCCTACAGCCCCCCTGGTCTCTGACTTCCCACAGAAAACAGCCCACTATCAGACCTCTAAACAACCTTACTGGTCCAAGACTCAGTGCGTGAGTGTGATAGCCACTGCCAGCTCCTCATGTAACTGTAGAGATGAGTGGAGCTGGCCCCATCCTTAAAAGGCCTTATTCTTCCTTTCTTGTAGTTGTCATTATTCACACTCCATGAAGGCTGAGGGACTCTTGTGTACCTGCCTAATGTATCTGGGAATTGCAGGGTGTTCACAAGTTCCAGCAGGCTCCTAGCTCTTTGTGAAAAATGTCTTCCTCAGTTTTGCAGGTGAAGAGCTGAAGTCATAAAGCATGACATGTCATTATAATCAGCGTCACAGTACAGAGCTCAATTCTAGAAGATGGTTTTGTTTTAAAGAGTCCAAGTGACGGTCAGTCCACCACCTCTTTTCATAAAACGTTCCAGCATTTTGGTTACTCACACTGCTTGGAAATTACATCTTATCTCAAGGCTAAGTTAATCTAACGCCAGCTTCTGACCAGTTGATCTTGTTATCCTTTTTTTTACAAGAATGAAGCAATGACCCACTGTCAGAGTGAAGTTACAGGTTCCATTTACTTAGACCATAAATCTGTGGGATGTTAAATTGTGGTAAAATGAGGACAAGTTGTGAGCTGTTGCATGTTAAGGATTCGTACTGTTTCTTGCCTGCACACTTGTGACTTGCCACTAGCGGGATGGTGAGCGGGAGAGGAGCTAGGAGCCAGGACACCTGGGCTCTATCCCTGCTCTGTGTGAAAGGCTAAACTCTAAGATCGGAGATGCATAAGCTTTTGTATAAGGTTGGCAAGCCAGTCAATTGACTGGTCAAATATTGTCAGTTGAGTAGTCAATTGAATGTTTATTTTTTTCAATCATTCAAGATTATAGCAATTTTAGGAAAACAACTACATATTTTGTGGTTTTCTGGACACAAATATGAATTAAAAAAATTTGACACATTTTTTATGGAAAATTTGTGATGCTTGTGTATAAATGGATCTATTGGCATTTTTTTTTTTTTTTTTACAATTGTTAACTGGTCAATTGCCAGAACTTTATTCAGCGCTGTACCTACCCAGGGCAGGGGATCGGACTTGATGATCTATTGAGGTCCCTTCTGACCCTAACAACTATGAAACTAAGATACTCAGAGTGCACTTAGGATGAGTTAACAAGGTTTAATGCGTGGGCACTCTTATTTTAATTGCCCTTTCTATGGCCTTAATGTAACATGTAACTTCATCCTCAGATCTCTTTTCCATTCACTAGTACCAGCAGACAAGTCACCTCTTAACCTTCTCCTCATTAGGCTGGAGTAGTTGAACTCTGTAAGTCTTTTGTATTAAGGCTATTTTTTCAGCCCCTGAACCATTTTGTGGCTCTCCTTTGATCTCTTTCTCCAAAAGCTCCACATCCTTCTTGATGAATGGATTCCAGAACCAGAGACGATATTCTGAAATCAGCCTTACTACTGCAGTGTGCCGATGTTGTATACCAGTCCCATACTTCTGCTTGATCCTTTTTATATTCAAGGATCAAATTAACCTCACATTAACAGCAACACACTGAGAACTCCTGATGTGGTAATTACCTCTTTTAATTTCTAAGTTCTCGTCAGAGTCACCACTTTCCAAGAAACTCCTCTATATGATGGGTATAATCTTCACTGCTGATTCCTACATGTGTTAAATTGCATTTGGTTGGATTAAAATGCTTGTTTTTTGAGATCGATGATCATTTAACCAGGCAATGTTCCTCTATAATATTTGCTGTTTCTCTATAATAGTAATCTGCCTTTACTATTTACTACCACCAGTGTTTGCATCATCTGCAGACTTTACTACCAAAGATTTTATGTTTCCTAAATCGTTGCTAAAAAAATTATATGTTAATGGGTGAAAAAAAACCAGTCCCTGAAGGATAGCAATCGGATCGGCCCTACTCATTGATAACTGCATTTTGAGAACCCTTAAGAAGACAGTATTTTTATGCATCATATGAATGAAATAGGGCAGAAACGGATGCAAGTTTTTTCAATTAAATGAATGTCTTGGGAAAATCCATGTATACAATAGGCACTGTATAGCACAGTCTGCAGGACAGGAGTGGAAGGTTCTGCACCATAGACAATGTGATACAACCCAGAAATGAATGGACAGGTAGTTCTCTGTGATCATTAACTTTCTGGCTTATCTAATAAAGTTATCAACCAAGCACCAATTGTTGGCAGTGATGGTGGTAGGTTGTAGGAGGCTGCAACCTATTAATAAGAAACTTGACTGAAACCACTAGTTCATTTCATAAGGCCATTGTACACCTGTCAAAGTACACGTAGTTTAGGTTTTGTATTGACTTTTTACCATGCATCTTGGTGACCTTAGCTGTAAGGCACTGGGCTTTACGATGATAAACCACAGACAGGGATCTGACTCTACCCACCCAATTAGATGACTGAATTAGCCTTATTGCAAGACAAGTGACAGAAATCAATTGTTCTGTTTATTTATACCTACTCTGCATAGTTTATCAGCACAGGACCCCTATTGAATACTTAAATACTACGTAAAGAATGCAAAAGGATAGAGACTACGTAATAAATAAAACAGTAATATTAACAGTAATAGTAACAGCCCTATGCACTATCCAAGTGACCCTGCTTCCAGTTACCTACATTAAAGGCATTCCACAATAGTAACTAGCACATTGGCCAGGGAATCAGGAGATCTGATTTCTCTTCTTGGTTTTACCACTCACCTGCTAGGTAACCTCAGGCAAGTCACTTCACCTGTATGCCTCAGTTTCTTATGATAATGGTTCTTACAATATAAAGCACTTTGAAATCTACTGATAAAAAGTGACATAAGACATCATCATCATCATCATCATCATCATCATCTCCTATACTTTTATTGTTTGTCTATAACAGTTAAGAGGACAATGGTGTGACTTAGTAGACAGAGAACTATATTAGATGTTGATGATTGCCAGAATTAACAATTTAGAATAATCCCACAAGTATCTTTTGCTAACCTGTTTTCCCGTACTTCTTGGTGTACGTTTAGTGACACATTTGCTAGTAAGGAGGGTTGAGGATCAGTTATCTTAGTCTTCCGCCTTTTTGGTATGACAGAGAAGAGGAAAGCATGGAAATAAATAGAAATGTAAATTCTTAGCGAACCCACTTCCACCTTCTTTCTTGGCAGCTATAATCTTTCTTCAGCTGACATTGGCTAATAAATTCAGCAATAATGCTCAAAAACTCATTCAGCTGGGAATTATTAAATTCATACAATTTTAGTATTATCCATGTATAAGTCTTAAGTATTGACTTGTGTACTGTACACCTCATTCAGAAAAGCTATACTGAAGAATATCTGTAGGTATTGCCATGTATTTTTTGTTTGTATAATGTTGTTTGAGAAGCAAATAGAAGAATTATGGAACACACTCCTCCAGAGATGTTATTAATGTTTGTATTTCAGCTATGTTGTAAAAGCTCAACCAAGACTGGGGTAGATATTATCAGGGTAAAGCTAAGAAAACAACCTATATCTCCTAAGTTCCACTTCTGTGACCTATCTAGTAAACAAAGATGCCTTAACATGCAATGCCATTGAATAAGGTGAAAATATGCACTCAAATACTGTTAAGATACACATAAACTGCAGAGCACCATACTCTCTTCTTGCTCAGCTTAGAAAGTCCAGCAAGATCTATCTGGAAGAGGAGAGGTGCACGCATTACTATATATTATATATTATAATAAAATATTTTACATATTAAATAACTATTATTAAAAAAAAACCTCTCAGCAATAGATAGTTTTAGGAAAGAAACCAAAGTGATTTGAAAACGAATATGAAATGTTACAAATGTAGGGCCAGTTTCTAAACTTGGGAAAACTGGTACAATACATTTCCCCCAAATGTCTCCTTTGTGGCTCCTTTCCTTGCTGGACAGACTTTAACTCAGAGTGTGTCTATTATAAAAGAAGATAATGCCTTGTGCTTGTGTGACAGAGTTGACTGTGTAGTTCTACTAATAGGTTCGACAAGGATTTGTATGGGATGGTTTGGCCAGGAATGAGCCTGCCCCTGGTAGGGGTATGGATTAGATGAACTGCAGAGGTCCTTTGCAGCCCAACTTTCCTATGATTCTCTGCAGAATGCATGTGCCCTTGTTGGCTGAGAGAGAGTTTTGCCCCATTTGCCTTACAGCATTAATGAGTACACTTTAAAGGTAGGGCTACCATATTACTTTTAAGGAAACCCAGAATGGAGGAAAGGAAATCCAGGCCTGGGGTAGGGATTGGGGCAGGGATGTATGCACGCATGCACATATGCACACACATGCACAGACGGACATAGACACTCACACACAGACAGACATACACACATAAATACATGCCTCCTTCCCCCTCCAGCTCAGCACATAGCAGGTGCTGGGGAAGTTGTTGTACTGGTGAGCTCTCAGCCCACTATCCGGCTCTTGTACAAAGTGCTGCAGAGCTCAGCACCTGCTTTTCTTTGCCCTATGGCAAATAGCTGCACTCCGCACCTCTCCTCCCCGGGCACACAGGCACACACTGTGTCTCTGCAGCCCCCTCCCTGTGAGCATGCATACACACCCATGGAAGGCAGCACTGAGGGTCATGTCCAGCACATCTTTGCACAAGAGTGCTGACCTCACCCAGCTCTGACACCACAGCTCCCAGAAGTCCTGATAGCAGAGCAGGATGGGGCATGGTAGCATAGAGGCCTTCAGCTGGGCTCCAGCCCTCATGCACAGAGGCTGGACCAGTCCATGCTGGTGTCACATGGCACCTCTCTTACCACCACCTGTGGCCACCACATGCAGCCTGAGCCTCAGCAGTGGCTGCAGCTGCAAGGCACAAGGCTGCCAGTGGAGGGCAGTCATCCCAGCTTGCCTTACACAGGTGCCCAAGCCCCGGACTTGCCCACCCCCACCCCAGTCCCACCTCACCCTACCCTGGTTGATCCCCACCCCAGGCAGGAGGAGTGGGGCCTGTGCGGGCTGGGAGCGCCCCGAGCCCTTTTTCGTGCTGCACGCGGGCTGTGGCCAGCAGCCCGGGCACGCGGGGGTGGAGAGGGAAGGCCTTCGCTCTGAATTAGGCACGGACGCGTATCGGTAGTTTAAAAGATTGTTTACTTACACTGAGATGGCAGTGGTGTAGGCTGGAAAACTTGATTAAGTTGCAGTACAGACAGACACAACACAGACGGTCTCGTGGAGGTTGTTAGGCTCCACGGTGCAGAGCTCCGGATGCTCTCGGTGAACAGGCCACCAATGTAGAAATCGTAAGTACGTCTTATATTAGTCGCGCTCGAAGACGGGAAGAGGTGGGCGGTGGATCAGGCCGCCACGCTCCTCTGGATCTCACACAGGGTTTCTATTACCCTGCCGTGTACCCAGAGTCCCCACGAGATGGATGTGGAGTCCTCTCCGGCTTGGGCGGAAACTGCTCAAGCCTCTTATACGGCTAACAGGCCAATCGCTAGCCACCACGTATGAATAATTTAGCACTAGCCAATCACGGGGAACGAATTTGCATACCGGTGGCGGGAACTCTTTTGCACCGTGCATTCTTCTTGCAACTCGAGCAATGCACTCTGCAAAAGAAGTTGCAGAAAAGGCAGGAAACTGGTCCCTGCACCGGGGTTTCCTCTTGCTACAGGAAACTCC
>NW_005841890.1:1233700-1235344 GCF_000455745.1 Alligator sinensis
GGGAAGGCCTTCGCTCTGGAATTAGGCACGGACGCGTATCGGTAGTTTAAAAGATTGTTTACTTAAACCGAGATGGCAATGGTGTAGGCTGGAAAGCTTGATTAAGTTGCAGTTACAGACAGACACAACACAGACGGTCTTGTGGAGGTTGCTAGGCTCCACGGTGCAGAGCTCCGGATGCTCTGGGTGAACAGGCCACCAATGTAGAAATCGTAAATACATCTTATATTAGTCGCGCTCGAAGACGGGAAGAGGTGGGCGGTGGATCAGGCCGCCACGCTCCTCTGGATCTCACACAGGGTTTCTATTACCCTGCCGTGTACCCAGAGTCCCCACGAGATGGATGTGGAGTCCTCTTCGGCTTGGGCGGAAACTGCTCAAGCCTCTTATACGGCTAACAGGCCAATCGCTAGCCGCCACGTATGAATAATTTAGCACTAGCCAATCACGGGGAACGAATTTGCATACCGGTGGCGGGAACTCTTTTGCACCGTGCATTCCTCTTGCAACTCGAGCAATGCACTCTGCAAAAGAAGCTGCAGAAAAGGCGGGAAACTGGTCCCTGCACCGGGGTTTCCTCTTGCTACAGGAAACTCCCGTGCAATGCTCTGCAACTTAACATGGATAATTCTGATGCCGAAGCACACACACACAATCATGCCTTTTGGGTCATGACAGGGCCCACCCCTCCTCCTGCCTTCAGCTGCTGCTCAGAAGGAGCCAGGCTGGGCACATGCAGGCAGGGTATTGCCAGTCCAGGACTTTTGCTTCATTTTTCACCAACCAGCTGGGATGCTGGCCCAAACTGGCACATACGTCAACGTATTTAAAGTGTATCCAAACAACACAGTGCAGCAATTTAGCAATGTATAACTATATTAACATAGAATCATAGGAAATTAGGAGTGGGAGGGACCTCAGGATGTCATATCTAGTCTAACTCCCTGCTCAAAGCAGTACCAGCCCCAACTAGATCATCCCAACCAAGGCTTTGTCCAGCTTTGTCAAACTACACATGTTCCTACTAAGAAGTATGTTATATTTGTGGAGGTAAAACACACCTATAACTGCTTCCAGGACATGAGTTAGTTGACTGAGCTAGCTAAACTATGCCTACCCTGTACTTCCTGTGGCTATGTTGACATATATGAAGAAACAATAGCCTGGGTTTTCTTCCCAAGCCTTATAATTATCTTTTGGACAGATTCCTTTGTCCCAACATCTGCTTCTGCTTTTCCATTGGTCCCAATTCCCTGCTATCCTTAAAGAGAACAGTCATGCTGTTACAGCACTACAGTAATGATAATGAAAATAATGCTAGGATGCTAGGTCTGTGGCAATCAGATGGATTTAACATTGTACTGATATTTCAATCAGGGGTATAGTCAAGATATCCTTTTTCAATACATCTCCCTTTGCCCCTTGGCATAATGGAGAAAAGTTGAAGAACAGAGAAGAAACCCTTTTGTAAGTGGAGTTGCACAAGATGACATCTCTTTTCAGCACAGAGCAGTTTTGACAGACAAGAACAAAATCAGCTTCTTTTATGTGTTTGATTCATAATGTCAGTTCATACCATTTCAGTCCCAGGAGACAGGCTGAAGGAGAGAAGCATCTGAATTAGCAGGAAAGAGTAGCGATGAT
>NW_005841890.1:1235375-1253762 GCF_000455745.1 Alligator sinensis
CATCATTCAGCACGACAGCTTTCTGGAGTAAGAAGTTGTACAACTTTTTAACTTTTTTTTTTAAACTATCAGTTCTGTGTTATTGACTAAGAGAAAAATGGGAGAACGGTATTTAAGAAATCAGACATTTTTAGCCCTTTTGAGCTGGCATTTGACTTTCCTAATACTAATGCTCTCATATAATTCAGTTCTGGAGATTAGCAATGAGTTGTGAGGCATATAACTTTAGTTTCACAAAGCATAAATGATCTATACTGGTAATATATAAACAAGCAATTGTGTCTCTTATTAATTATTGCTAGAATTTATGAATTTCCAGGGTGAAACTCAATTGGTAATTTAGCTAACATCCAGATGCTTGGTTTAGTATCTTAACTATTAATTAATTTCTGCAAATGTGCTAGTTGCCTCCTCCTACAACAGAATAAGGCACCAGAAGTCCTGAAAATTGGACAAATGAAGGGGTGTGACAAAGTAACATAGAAGAGTAGGCAGAGAGCAGGAAAAAAAGTGGCATCAACAAAAGCTGGTGCACAGTCCATTCACAATTTGAAAGGATCAGTAAAGACACATTTTTGTTAAGAAAAGGTTCTTTGGGTAAAACTGATATCTTTTATTAGATTGGCTCAAATAGTTTGAAAAAAAACATCTTTGCAATCTTTTAGGTACAAATACCCTTCCTCAGGCTGAGGAAGCATCTGCAGTTGATGTGTGCTCTTCCTGGATGGAATGAATAGTAAAGAAGTTAGAGGCTGGTATGCATGCAAGAAAGCCAGTCAGTGAAGATGTAAATTGAGGAGTCAGTGTGTGAAGGACAGATTGGGGGATGGGGAGAAGGGGAAAAAATGTAGCTGGTAAATAGTGGAGAGGTATCTGGGGAATGCAATTTTAGGCAGGTTATAATGTGTCATAAATCCAATGTCTAAATTTAGTCCATGATTTTTTGTATCCAGTAGGTTGATGAAGTGATAGGCTCATCTGTGAAAGGTGTTTTGTAAACTCCCTTTGAGGATTAGAACTGAGAGATTGGAGAGAGAGTGGTTTTCTTGTGAGAAATGTGCCCCCACAGGTAATTGGGTATTCTTGTCCTTAACAGATTTCCGGTGTGCATTCATTCTGGTGCAGTTGTTGTGTTTGGTTTCTCCTATAAATTTTCTATCAGGGCATTTGGTGCACTGGATGAGATATATGACATTTCTGGAGGTGCAGATATAATATCCAGGCATGCTGATGGTTCTTTGTGGGGTCTAGTTTTCATGGGGGTGGTGGAGATGTGTTGGCAGGTTTTATATTTCTTGTCCTGGCCTGGTCTGGACCCATTTGGTGTGTTTTGGGCCAAAGGATGTTTGTTTCTGGTGATGAGGTTAGCAAGGTTCAGTGCTTGTTTGAAGGCTAGGGTGGGTGGTTCTGGGAAAATCTCTTTAAGAACTGGGTCTTCTTCTAATAAGGGTTGCAGTTGTTTGAGGATTTTCTGTATAAGTTCCAGGGAGGGGTTATATGTCGTAACCAGTGGTGCACAATTCATGGTGGGGTTTCCTTTTGTACTGCAGCAATTCTTCATGTGGTATCCAGTTGGCTATTTGGAAAGTGCAATCTATCTTTCAGGGGGAGTGTCCTTGTTGAGTGAAACCCTCTTTGAGATGTGTGAGGTGATGATCACAGGTGTTCTCCTCAGTACAAATTCAGTGGTATCTGAGGGCTTGGCTGTATAGTACAACTTTCTTGGGGTGTTTAGGGTGATTGCTGGTTCTGTGAAGATCTGTATGTTGGTCCATGGGTTTCTTGTATATGGTGGTCTGTATTTTACAATTCTGCCAATGTTTCTGTTAACATATATTTATTTATATAAAAATGTTTTTGTTAACATATTTAGGTCTTAAAGAAGGCTTTGTAGGTGGAGAAAAAAATAGGCTTGTGGAACTCAGGAATGGTATGCATAGTGAGTAATATGGAAATAGCATATGTAGAGTATTGACTGACGTGGCAAAACAAGCCCTATACTGGATTGAGCTGACATCAGATAGGTAAGCACAAGCAGGGTCTTAAGTGGCAAGGACATATAGCATATGCTTGTTGAATAACAGAAAGGAATAGGAAGTCACTGATAGGTTCTTTTGGGAGAGAAAGAGGTCAGAAATATTCACTGTTGAACAGAAGAGAAAAAATTAACAAGTAGCAGAAGAGTGAATTGACATGAAATGATTATATTAGGTGAAAGCTGAGGTGTGGAGGAGGAGCCTAAGGGAGGGATGAGGCATAAAGGGTCAGCCTGCATAGCGGGGAGGATGGTGGTGGTGTCAGCAATAAAAAAGGCAACAATGACAGTTCTCTTGGTTTCAGTTGACAGTTGCCCATCTGGAGTGGGGGCAGGATAGAGAATAGCTATGCTAATGGTGCTTTGCTCACCCTCTCAGTTTATTGATTAAATCACCTTCACATTGGGTATGTCCCCACAAGACACTACTTCAAAACCACGCGGGGACACTACCACACAGTAATTCCAGTTCATAGAATCACAGAATCATAGCTGTAGGGTCGGAAGGGATCTTGTAGATCTTCAAGTCCGACCCCCTGCCTGGGCAGGAAGAAAATTGGGCTCAAATGACCCCAGCCAGGTAGGCATCAAGCCACTTCTTAAAGACCCCCAGGGTAGGAACCAGCACCACTTCCCTTGGAAGTCGGTTCCAGACCCTAGCCGCCCTGACTGTGAAGTAGTTCCTACGGATGTCTAATCTAAACCTACTCTCCAACAACTTGTGGCCGTTATTCCTTGTTATCCCGGGGGGTGCTAGGGGAAACAAGGTCTCCCCCAAACCCTTCTGATCCCACCTAGTGAGTTTATAGACGGTCACCAGGTCCCCCCTCAGCCTTCTCTTGTGAAGGCTGAACAGGTTCAGGTCCTGTAGCCTCTCATTGTAGGGTCTGCCTTGCTGTCCCCGGATCATGCAGGTGGCCCTCCTCTGGACCCTCTCCATGTTGTCCACATCCCTCTTGAAGTGGGGTGCCCAGAACTGGACACAGTACTCCAGCTGTGGCCTGACCAGTGTTGTGTAGAGGGGGAGGATCACCTCCTTGGCCCTACTTGAGATGCACCTCTGGATGCACGATAGGGTCCGGCTGGCCCTGCCGACCGTGACCTCGCAGTGTCGGCCCCTGTTCATCTTGGAGTAAAAGATGACTCCACAATCCCTTTCTGCCTCTATACTAATGCAAGTATTAAATAACTGTGCAGGAACAACTGTGCAGTCAACACCTCATGTAGACATGCTGAGTAATGATATTCCTAAATAGAGGTTTACAAAAACTATAGAAGCTGGCCATACAGGTTTGGTAATGATGTTCTGTAGCCACCTCAGCTTCAGACTTTCAGCCTACTGGGCAGCTTTCTGCCTTGGGAAATGCTTTGCTGAAAGGTCAACCAGCTTCCAATGTTGCAGCTTCCCCAACACAGGAGTCCTGTAAGTGATGCTGACAGTCTACCTGACTTTTATGGGCTGTTGCAGTTGGACTGTAGCCTTATTAACGGTGGCTGATGTAAAATACATTTAGCATCTTCTTTGTAATATGTACATGATGTCTTTGTATATACTTCTAAGCAGTAAATAGTTGTTAAATATCCTACCTGAGGCTACCTGTGACCTCAGAGTTTCTGATCTATGCAATTTTAATAGAGTTAACCCATTCAGAGATTGTCCAGTGGATGTTATTAAAAAGATGAGCAGGTAAACAATCACATAATCAAGCACATTACTGAGCTAATTATACCACAATTTTACTCAGCTAATTAAAGGCAATGGTAACACAGAAATCAAACAAAGGTTAAGCTATTCAATAAGTGATTAAGCAGGTAATCCAATCAAGTCTTGAAATTCACACTAAAATAATTTCAAAATTCAATGTCTAGTTGGCATCTGGTATCAAGTGGAGTGCCTCAGGGGTTCCTTTTGTTCAGTATTTTCATCAATGCCTTGGAAGATGGCATACAGTGTACCCTCAGCAAGTTTGCAGATGACACCAAGCTGAGAGGGAGTAGAAGATCCTCTGTAGGGTAGGGCTAGGATTCAGGGTGACCTAGAAAAATTGATGTTCAATAAGTACAAGAGGGAAGTCCTGCACTTAAGAAGGAACAATCCTATGCACCAGTACAGGCTGGGGGCTAAGCAGCAGCTCTGCAGAAAAGGACCTGGGGTCACAATAACCTGAATATGAGTCAACAGCGTGTCCTTGTTGCAAAGAATGCTGATGGGATACTGGGTTGCATTTGTAGGAGCATTGCCAGCAGACCGAGTGACGTGATTCTTTCCCTCTATTTCTCAGTGGTGGCAGTTGACATAACAAGGAGCAATGGATTCAAGTTGCAGCAAGGGCATTTTAGGTTAGATATTAGGGAAAAAAAAAAACTTTCTCACTAGGAGGGTAGTAAAATGCTGGAACAGGTTACCCATGTCACAAACCAAAGGTGTGATTTTTGTTTTTGTGTGTGCTTTGGCACCACTGAATTATTTTCCCGCCGTTTGAAGCTTTCTTTGCAGGGTGCATTTCTTCTTTGCAGCACAGAAATGCACGTTGCAAGGAGTTCCCGCCATTTGCATTTAAATTCGAGCCCCATTATTGGTTGTTTTTAAATTATTCCCACGTGGTGCCTAGCGATTGGCTTGCTAGCCGTATAAGAGGCTTGGGTGGTTTCCGCCCAAGTCGGAGAACTTTGAGCACGCTGCAGAGTGCCTCTACGGAGATTTGACCTGAGGCTGCTGATCAATAGACTGATCACCTATCAATTCTTCTCCCCATTGCCGAGCGCAATCCTTGACGTATCCCTCTTCCCTGCGCACAAACAAGGATCCACGGAGCCTCGACAACTCCGTGAGAGTGAGAGTTTTGTCCGAGTCCTCAAACGGGGATTTAAGCGGAGCTTTACCTGGGAAACTTTCCAGCCTACACCGCGACCATCTACAGTGTAAGTAAACAATCCTGAATCAACCACTAAGCGTCTGTGCCTAATTCTAGCGTGTCGCCTGCTTTCTCCGACCCAGCATGTCCAGGCTGCTGGCCACAGTCCACGGCGCGGAAAAAGGGCCCCGGATCGCTCCCGGCCCGCACAACCCATAGAGATTGTGGAATCTGTATCTTGCGGGTTTTTAAGACTCGGCTAGACAAAGCTTTGGCTTGGATGATCTGGTTAGGGATGGTCCTGTTTTGAGCAGGGGGTTGGACTAGATGACCTCCTGAGATCCCTTCCAACCTTAATTTCCTATGAATTTCTAAGAATTCATTTGCATTACTTTTATCTTCGAAGATTTTTAGCACATGCCAAATTCCCTTAAACTAATGTTCCAGCCAATCTTCTATACCTTGATCTCAGACTCTTTCCAAGAAAATTTTCATAATACAGGTGGTGTGATCCTTCAGTTTATCTTAAGGAAGTCCCCAGACTGCTTTACTTTGACATCTCCTCCTTAGGTCTCCTTGATGCTCCATGCTTCTGAGTACTGTGTTTAATTCTAATGCACCCTTTAGAATAATATCGGATCTTTCGCTAGACTTAACACGTGCAACTTCTCAATAACTCAGTGAAGCATTAGCGTGTTTGCCTTGGGACAGCATTAAAGGTACTGCCAGTCTTGTATAGACATGCACATACACCTATCTTAATGAAAAATAAGGAGGAAAAAAAGAGAGGAAGGTCTCCTTCTATTATAAAAATAAAAATTCAGAGTTCAAACAGCTCCGCTAAATTTTTTTGGTATCCTTAACCCGTAGGCTTGCTATTGTGAGAAGCAGAGAACAATACTGGTTAGAACTGGAAAAGGATCACTTCTCTAGATGTACACTTTGATCTATGTTTATGGACCTTATGACTACATTTCAGTAAGGCAGACTGAAAATCCCATGCTGTGTGCCTACACGTGCATTAGTGTGCCTTTGCTACTATGCATTAAGTTTAGTAGCTCTAACATCAGGTACTACATAAATGCTCAGGATCTGGCATTACTGCAGAGTAGCAAAGATACACAGTCTTTTTGTGATGCTTAATGTGCAGTAGACTAAATCTACTGAGCATTAGCATGGCTTTTGTCAGGATGCACTAATGCGCAGTAGAATTAGTCTGCTCTGCATTAAGCATCTCATGTAGATGTGCCCTGTAAGAATATGAATTATCCTACTAATTCTTGGAATAAACAAGATTGCTAATATGATTAAAGTTAGTCATGAGATTAATTCCTTTACCTAAATGGAGTCTAAAGAAATAGCAGCAATCAGACAGGAGGTACCAAAGAAAACCAGAAAATCTGATTGAACGGTTAGATGGATGGATGATTTGGATCTATCAGAAACGCATCCGATTTCTGAGTACTGAGACAAATCCCTGCATGATTTGATCTTGTATATGTAAAGACTGGGTTGTAGGCAGTCTAGCCTAGTGGTTAGGCCACTGAGGAAGGGCAGGACCAGAGTCCAAAATGAAGGACAAATCCAAGTTCTGGAGTCAGAGCCTGAATTACCAAAGCTATTTGGAGGTCCCAACAGCCAGAAGCAGAGCCAAGCAGGGTCAAAAGACAGAAAACCAGAAAGCACAGGAACCAGTGAGGCTCATCACAGTACACTGTCAGGCAAAAAACTGGGCAATTAGTCCTGGCGAGGCTGCTTGTTAGGGTCCCTGACAGTATATAACCAGCTAGGACAACTGATTAATGTCTACACAGTGCTGATGTTAACTTAAAACAAATCCTGGAAATTGTTCATGGGCTGCAGATGAATGTATTTCCTGCATAAGAACAAGTGTCCCAGTCCCTTCCACAGCATAGGACTTGCAGGGCTTTCATATGGGGGCTAGAAAAATCCTACTTAAATGCTCAGTGTCAACAGAAACAAACAAACAAAAAACCCAGGATAACCACTATTAAAATACAAATAAGTATGTAAACAATTTAATTGCATCAAAGTGTTGGCTTCAGTGGGACTATGCCAATTTGCATAATAAACTGCAGCAGTAACCCCTGCACCATTACCTATTAAATAACATTGTATAATGCTGTGAATTGCTGATTAGCTCGCATGTTTGCGGGAGGGGAAAATTATCTTACCCATTTGTTTTCATGATTTTAGGCAGGCCACTCCTTTGGATAAACACTGGTAAACAACATCCTAGCTCCATATAATGTGTTAATGAGAATGTCTGCCTCTGGTGCTGGGAGCCTGGCTATGTAAGCCAAGCTAGTATTCCCTCTTTCAGATAAGAGTATCTCTTTCTGTGCCAAATGTGCTGAAGTAATGGTTTGGCTCTGAAGTGTCAGCATCTCGGAGTTTCATCCCTTTCAACCAGCTTTAAAACAAGAGCATCATTGCCATCTTCTTTAAGGAAGCTGACATTTTAACTAGCATGTCCTGTTAATCCTTGCTTTGTGAAAATGGTAACAAAACCGCAATCTCTTTGGGACCTCTCAATTCGTACTATACTGGGTGCATCTACATGAGACACGAACGGCGCAGTAGCCTAATAACACGAGCACACTAATGTGCTGTGCAAAAACTGTGCTAATGCACTATTGTGTATTAAATATCTAATACACAGTAGCATTAGGCTCCTGCTCAGTTAATGTCCATCTGGCAGCGCTACTGTACAGTAGTGTGAGTTACTGTGCTTCGATTTAATACTTGGTTATCCAAGTATTAGACTTAACACACCATAACTACAGTGCATTAATGAACATGTAGATGCACCTGCTGTGAACTAGGGATTGCTTCTACCTCTCTGTGACTTACTTCCCCATCCATATAATAGGGAGAAAGATTCTTCTGTGTCAAGTGGTTTGATATCTGTTAATGGAGACTGTTGTAAAGGAGCAGGGAGAAATCGTGATGCTGATGATTCTAATAAAGAGGAAAACCATCACCAGTATGGAGCTCGTTACCTTTTTCTGAGCAGCTCTGATTCTATCTAGTACAGTGGTCACCAACCAGGGGATCTCGATCTACCGGTAGATCTCAGAGCCTCTTGGAGTTGGGCCCCTGCGGTGAGGGACAGTGCCACAGAGGCAGGAGTAGGAGTAAGTTGAGTGAGTCCCTGGCCAGGTGGGACTTACCTGCTGAGGAGGTGCAACCCCTAATAATGTTTTCTCCCTCTGCCTTGATCCCCCTCCCTCTTTACCTCCCCACAGAGTTACCTGCTGGGCAGGAAGAGGAGGAGGGGGTGGGGGGGTGGCAGAGGGGGTGGTGGCGGTACACAATAGATCTTGGGTTGCTTTTAAATGCCAAAGGTGATCTCCTACTTAAAAAGGTTGGAGACCACTGATCTAGCAGAAAGCATTAGTGCACAGGTAGGGTGGTCCATTTGTTCCAATGTCCATAGAGAAATTGTACTTAGAATCACTCCGTAATGAGTCATCTGATAATGACTTGACCAGGCTTCCAGTATTAGGTGGTGCAAGTCAGAGTGGTTATGCATACTCGGTCCGGTGACTATAAGGCAATTATTATAAGCTGATTAAAGTCATTTTAGTTCCTGGTACATACAAATGGTTTAATACATTACAACTGGTTTCATACATTTTGGGACATTGTAATGCCCCCTTGTATCTGTCTGGGAAAGCTTTCCATCCTTCTGTCTCTTTGTGTGGTATCCAAAATATATATAACATACTGTATTCTATATAATATGTCCTTTTCATGGACAGCCCATAGTTAAGGTAAGCTAAGTGTGTAATAGTAAGGATTCATGGATAATATTGTATCTGAAAGGAAAATAAATTGGCTAATCCTGAGCACTTTGCATTGGTTTTTATTTAATTTTCTATCCCTGGAAGCTTTTTAAATGCACTCTAACTTTGATATCCAGGTGTCTAACACTTCACAGAATTCCAGTATTTTTCAAAAGTGAGCAGCTCCCAACACAGCTTTTACAAACAGGGCCATTGGGAGAGCTTGTTTACCAGGGTCATCCATTTTCATATATTTCAATAATTTTTGTGAGCCCTTTCAGTTGATGTGCATTTTTTCCAGTCTGAAGTCTGCTTAGATTATAACCTGCATTTCTAACATTTAAAGTAACAGTCTGCTTCATAGCCTACACCCCTTTTTAATGCAAACATTGCCCTTGATGACCTCGAATTCAAGTAATACCCTGTTTGAACCTCCTGAATGAATAATGAGCTAAGAAAGTGCAAATTACTTGGTAGCTGATCTATGAGGACTTTTCTTTTTTTAAATATAATTGCTGAGAAACCTTTTGATGAATTCTTTGTGGTGTTTGTGACTTAATTGCACCTATCTTACAATATTCTTTCAAATAACACTGTATGGTAGTTGTGGGGCAGAGGGAACAATTTAACTAGTAGTTATGAGTATGTTTCTTTCTGAATTAGTGATGTCTATATGATTCCTGCTAGAAATGAATACCCAGACAAAGCATAGACTCTTCATCATTTTTGTTGCTGCTTCGTCACTTTTGCCTTAGATTACAAAATGACTGCAATCTCTGCAGTTAAGTTTACAATTCTCTTTCTAAAATAAACCAGATTTAACATCTAAAGTCCACTGCAAGGTCATATCAGCTTGAAGATGAAGTCTTTGTTTACCTGGAAAAACTTTTACCATTTATAACAATATAGCTGGGCTGATGTTATTACACGAGTGAACAACCCCTGCTTTTTATATAACCTGTCTCTTTATCTCATAGGCACACTTATTCCACTGTATGATTTTTTTTTTTTTTTTTGGTTTCATTTAAACTAAACTGGGAGGATTGAGGAGCAGTAGACTTTTAGCATTATACATATCTTCATGGGGATTACAATAGTATAATTGCAACTGCACAGCAACATTGGTGCAACAGGAAACGTTTTCATTTACATTCAATAAATTAGATTAGGATTTTTTTAAGTGTTCCTATATGGACAAGGCCTACATACAAGGTAGAAGTATTTTTTATCCCCTGCTAGTTCTGAAATTAAAAGAACAAGAGGATGCTGAATTATCATACCCTGAAAATAAAGGTGGGCAGGAAATCAGTAATGTTACTTCTAAATGATCCCTCTGCAATGCTTTAACAACTTCCCTGGGCAGTCTATTCCACTGCCCTGCTATTCTAACCGTAAAGATTTTTTTTTTGTTGGTTTTTTGTTTTGTTTTGTTTTGTTTTCTCATAAAGATAGAGAAACATCAGGATCAGAAGAAAAAATGTGCTTAAGTTCCCTACATGAGCCACTGAAGAGCACCAAAATTAATACATTTAATTTTAATGAAAAATATATTACTTTGGGACATTGTTATGGACCATTAATTCCAGTATTATTAGTACAGCACATCAGTTGCCTGCTAGAGGGAAAAGCATTCATTGGTGGGGGTGGGAGAAGAAAATCTCTAACTCTTTCTTGCCTCATTGCCAAATAGACCTTAACATGTAACATGATATCTGGGGATTGTTGGTCCTAGAGAAAAAAGACGATTTTCACCAAAGGGTTGTGAGGTGCCACCAAGCTTTGTAAGTGCCTGAGTGGTTTTGGGGATGAGCGGGAAGGGCCACAACAAATAGCCTCTTAAGGTATATGAAAAAAGCTAGCAAGCCATCTAAGACTTGTTGGAGTGTCTTCCCTATTGCAGACCTGAAGTGATCTGCAAGAAATAGGGGAACACTCTTATCCCATGCTCCCTTGCCCTGTTTTCACCAGCCCTGTGCTCCCATGGACATTCTCTAGTTCACCTCAGAAGCATGACCCTCTCACAAACTATAGGTGAAGACTTATTGGGTTGGAGAGTGCAGGAAAAAAACCCACAAATGCCTCCCTCTTGCCTCCTTCTGAGAGTCTCTTTAGCACTCCTTTTCCCTCCTCATCCCCTTTATTCAAGAAATTTTATCTCACTTGTAATTAAGATCTTGTGTGAATAGGAACATATAGATGGCTATTCATGGGCGCCTATACACATGCAGCGAGGCTGCTCCGATACACTGTAATTATGGCACATCAGAGAAGGCACAATTAATGGAGTCTGCTCAAGCACAGTAATGATTGTGCTCCAGCAAACTCCAGTGTCATGTGTATTAGTGCCCACCCACTGAAAAATGGCACTGGGGGTGCTTGAAGCATAGCTCGTTCAACGAGCTTCATTTAAAGGGCCCCCACTGCCATTTTGTAGTGTGGGGACACTGATACATGTGACACTTCGGGTGCTTTAATATGAGTGGCTCTGGCAGCCGCTTTAATCAAAGCACCTCTTTCCCGACTCCTGGAGCACATGTATAAACGCCCCATGTCATTAAAGTAAGCACATGTGTTAGTGGTTGCAGCTTCAGGTTCATAAACAAGGGTAAATGTATTAATGTTCTGTATTTAGATTTCACATCTCTCATAATTCACTGTATTTGAATCTGTCTGTGAATAATATCACTGACCCTAAATTCATTCCAACAGAAAACTGTTTCCATAACAACACAAACAGATTAACCAAATGTATGTTGACGCCAAGTCCCTTCTTTCTGTTTTCTCTGTGTTCTTGCTCAGACTCCCTGGAAGATTTTTTCCTGGAGAGAAAAAAGCATGGGAAATGCTAGTTCTTACTAGAATGATATTGCATATTATATTTCTGGTGGACCATAAAGGTTTCTTCACAATAGTTGTTGATTGCTCCCAGCATTTTTATTACCCTTCTTATATCCATCTATTTATTGGGGCACTGGAAAGAGAATCAAGAATTTTATTTCCATATGTTTCTGTATAAGTTGTTAGATAACTATCTCTTTTTCTGTTCACGGAAAACTAACTTCAGTTCCATAGTCCTCAAAAATAGGAAAGTCCCATTTATATGCTAGTGCTCTTCTTATGGAAAATATAGATGAGAACACCGAACAATACACATTTAAAGCTACACTCAACATCATAAGACAGCTTTTGTAACAAGCATATATGATTCTACCCAACTCTCTTACATTTTTCAGTTGATCTGGGTGTAATTCTTCTATATTGAAGACTCTTACACAGGAAATGGAAGAGATGCATACAGTCATCCTTTTCAACCATCTGTTCTCCCCCTCTAAAGCTTTGCCAAGTCTTGGTTGCTATAAGCACTGAATAGTGATATTTACAGTGATCTCTTCAGTAAATTTTTAAGTGTCTTGGGATCAACATTTTAAACTGGCATCTAAAACAGACGCAAGGGATTCTGTATGTTCATCTATTTGTGTGATTAAGCAGTTACACCTTGTTTCTCTGCTGACATTCATAATGAGTACTTCTCATGTAAAAGAAATTAGACTCAGACCCTTCACCTTTTCTGTTTAAATATGCAAACAGTTACAAACCCAAAGGGCAAAATCCAGCTTGTTACCTTAGGATTTTGTTTACTCTTCAGACTTTTGGAGCTTGTTGTCACAAGAGGCTGTAGAGGCAGACAGTATAACCAAAGGGGATTGGACAAATTCATGAAAGATAAAATTGAGAGCTATTATATATCAAATAGGAATGTATCCTCTGATATCCCTACACTAATAAGAGTTGATGCCAGGGAAGATCTAATGGGATGGATTACACGTGGCATGCCCTGTTCATATATTCTTCCCTAAAACGTCTACTGCTTGTCACTGTCAGAGATGCGATAGATAGAATATTGGTCTAAGATGGCACAGCACTTCTTATTTTCTTAGGTGGAGGACAGGAGTAGCCCAGTGTCCATGCCCATGTTCACAGTGTCCATGCCCACTCATGTTCACAGATGCTCCAAACCCGGAAATACAATGAGGCCATTTTGGGCTCATCCCTTTGCATTGATTTCACACCCTCGGTCTCCAGTATGCCTCAGAGTGGCTACAGGGGTGAGCCTGGAGTAGCCTCAACCAGCAAACTCCCAGGTTTGGAGCAGTTCATGGGGTGCTTGGGACTCTTGAGAGCAGGGTCCCATATAAAGCTACATGGTGTAATACATAACCTACAGATCTTTCCCTGACGCTAGTCTGGCCTATGACACTTGCATTCTTGCCTGCACAATGGACCACCTTCATCAGGAGGCATGAAGGGTCTACTATAGGCTTCTGGTTAGGGAACACATCTAGGAAGAGGAATGGATTTGAATTTCCTCGGGGTGAAAAGCATGTGGAGACCCCATGGCTTACTAAGTAGGTGAGTGCTTTAACCAGTAGACTATTATGTAAAAAGGTGGGCCCTACCAACTCCCTCTCTCTAAGCTGTGTGTTCTAATGGAAGTGACCACTGCTGCTGTTCTTTGTACTGAAGTCAATGATTCTGGTGGGTTGTAGGCATGCTCTGAGCACATCCTACAAGTGAGGTGCTGCTGGAGATTTAGGAAGAGTTGAGAGGTCACTTCTAGTATCTGGATTTCAGTGGGAGTTAGAGGCTTAAGTAGTGAGATTTAGGGCATGACAGTACATGCATGGTAGCCTAAGTTTATATTCCTAGAGATCTTTGCAGCTCAAAATGCAGTTACTTAATTAGTTTTCTAGCTGCTGGAACAGGGCTATTCTGAACTAATTTTTGTGATTTAGGGTCCTTAATTCCATCTAAAGCCTGGGTCCTAGTTTACGAATCTGGATCTCATCTAAGTTGTGTTTGGGTTCAAAGTTAGAGGCTAAAAATGTGGTGCTCAGGTTGAAATAATTTCTTAAGTAACTTACTCTGTGTATTATATGGTCCTGTTTTTTTTTTTTTTTTTCATTATAACCCATAGATCTCATAGCTTTTAACACCATTTTTGTTTCTGAAAAAAAAATCTTAAAAATGTGTATTTGTGTGTACATGTATATTTAAATACATATTCATGTCTGAAGCAGACTTTTGATGGTGTGCTATAAGTAATGTTATAGTGTCATACTGAATTAGGAATTGAAAAAGAAATGTCAAAGACTAATTGGAAATACCATATATGTGCACCTTTTTTTTATTTTGTTTTGCATGAAAAATGAATGCTAATATAGAAATGAGATGACTTGCATTTGTTGTGCATTAAAGAAATTGATACAAATGGCATGTGCAAATATATCATCAAACTAAGAGACTGTGATTAAGTACTTTTTAAGTACTCCAACCCCAGACAATCCCAGAATTAAAGGTGGCTGTGAGACTCTAATTCATACCCTAGTGTAGGCATGAACTATGACAACTACATGTTCTTATATGCCTTTCAGTTCATAAACTTAAGCATTTAAATAACACTTTATCCTCATCCTTGCCTCCTCATTTTATGCTCATTTTTCAATGCATGATTCCAAGTTTCATTTAATGAATGCCACTCAAGTACTGAAGGAAAGGCAGAGTTTTCCCTTTCACTATTGACCATGCTATCTAAGCTCTTTTATAATGATTCATAAAGTTACCTTTACTGGACCCAAGTGACATTAGGTAGAGTTGCAATGTAATAGGTAGAGAATAGAAGTGTGGAGAAATTAAAGCCAAAACTTGCAAAAAAGCAACTAATAATTTTTAGTTCCTAGTCTTTCAGAGATACTTGATCCTTATAGCATCTATTAACTTCACTGGGAGGTATGAGGATTCTCTACTTGAAAAAAAAATAGACCCTACTTATCTCAGACTGTGCACCTGGTAAATGAGGAACACACAGTGAGTGGCCATCTGTGAAACTGTTGCTTTAATGACTACGAGAGAACCTGACAGAGCCAAGGATAAAACTTATGAATCAGAGTCAAGCATCTTAATCAAAAAGTGATCTTACCTTCCCCTGAACTCCTTCCCTCATTCATTACACAGCTCCTGTTTTTGCAGTTAGTGAAACAGGGTTGACTTCCCTGAGATATAACTTTTCACCTGTGGAAAGTTAAGCACCTTTTTTCCAGGATCAGGGCTTTAAGTATGTGTCTAAAATTACACCGAGTAGCCCAATAAAAGCCAGTGTAACTATTAACTTGTTTAAAGTTAAACCAGTGCTTAAGGGTTTTGTTTTTTTTAAATGCGCAGAACACTTGCATGACCAAGTGGATGGAGTAAGCTGTCCATGGTACTAACCTTGCACTTGACTTCCCAGGGACATACTTGATTTGTGACTGCAAAGTATGCTGCATGAGTTATGTGCTGACAAACTGTAAAAGTATTCTGTACAACAGGAAAAATTAGATACATTAAAGCCAACATATTATGCTGGCTTTAATTCGGGGGTCGGACCTGATGATCTGTTTACATCCCTTCCAACCCTAAGCACTATGATACTATGGTTATATGCTTAAGACCCTCCTACATAAATTAAAAGGCACCATGTTAATGTATTGCGTCCTTCTGTACACATCTTTTATTTGTGTTTGTGTATGTGCGCACTTGCGTTTTATATGTATATACATGTGTAATACACACACGCACATACTGTATTTATTTAAATACAAGATAAGGTTTTTTTCAACATGAGGGAAAGGAAACCTATTCTTGGACTGAGATAGATACTGAAGCAGGTGGCTTCTGTGGAGGGGAGCATGACACAATTTTATGTGTAAGGGAGGGGAGCATTGGGTAGATTGCACAGCATACGGAAGAGAACAGGGAAGATCATGTGGTGCATAGCTCGGGGAGAAGCATGGGAGACCATGCAGTATTGGGAGAGCAACTGTGGCTCTGACTCTGGTTACAATATCAGGACAGGGCTAGGCCTGCAGCAACTGCCACCACCATGGCCACCTGGCTAGGGCCAGAGCCACCATGTGCTCCATGCTCTGGGTGGAGCTGGATCCAGGGCTGCTATATAAGGTAAGCAGTGGCTGGGGGCATGCAGCAGCAGCAGGGAGGGGTATGTGGCTGGGAGCAGGCAGGTGCCAGGGGTTGTAGTTACTTGGAGGGCCAGTGGTATGGGGGGGCAGGTAGGGAGACAAGGGGCAGGGGGTAGGCTTCCTGCATTCCCCACCACTGCTTTCCTTGACCTAGTGGTGGTGGGGGTGTACAATGTTATGATAATCCCCCAATAATTTGATTCTATACATGAAAATGTATAACAAATTTTATAATTTCTATGTGTATAGAATCTAATTATTGGAAGGTTGTCTTAAATTTGAAGTCATCTTGGCTTTAATTAAATATAGTAAATAGATTTATCTGTTTATCTAGATCCATATCATTGATCATGTTAGATCACATTAGATACAAAAGTGTGTAATTTTAGTGAAAAATGGCATGATCAGTTTTCTTAAACTATGAATTATTGCTTTTCTTGTTGGCACCATTTAAGAAGTATTACTGTAATTACCTCCTTGTGTGTGTATGTGTGTGTGAGCATGTGTGTGTGTGTGTGTGTGTTCACACATGCATATGCATATGCATATCTCTCCTTGGGTCCTGTTATTTTTCCTGTACAATATGTATCAGGCATATTTCAAATCTTTTTTTTCCCTCAACTTAAATGAAGATATATAAATTGTGGTCTTAAATAGATTTAACAGTATGAATAATGAAAGATAGAGCTAAACATTTTTCTTTCCTCCTCATTTAACAATTGTTACTGAGAGGTAATTACAGTAGCACTTCTTAAATGGTGCCAACCAGAAAAGCAATAACTCATAATTTAACTAAATTGACTTTGCTATTTTTCACTAAAATTACACACTTTTTTAATCTAACATGATCTCTTCTAGCATTATGAGTATGCCTAAGGAGGAGAAGTCAGTGATGAAAAATGTTGACCCAATGTATCTCTACTATAAAGCAATGGAGTTACACAAAAACAAGTTTAGCCCCCTTATGCTCAAGAATAGTGAGGACAGAATTATGCACAGAATTAAGATCACCCTTTTCATAAACCCAACACAAAGCCTATGTAGCATGTAAGACCCACTCTAGCGCACACACCCTAGTGCAACAGACTTAATGCATAACCCTTGTGCAAGCCTTTGGCACAGGGATGAACGTCACCCTGAGTAAATAACTTGTTTTCAAGGATTAAATCCCTGATTTTTGTATGGCTGATTTTTTTTCCTCTGTTATAGATTTAGATATGACTTCTGTTTCACTTAAGCTCAGTGTCATTTTCCACATCTCTTAGTGTCTCAAAAACATCACCACTGCATACAAAGGAATTGTGCAGAGTGTCTGTGGAACATGCATCTGGGAAATATTGATACCACCCAGGGTAAATACTTTTTTGGACCAGAAAGAATAAGGAGGAATAAGCATAACTCTAACATAGTTGTTAGGGCATTCACCTATAAAGCAGTCCTGGGTTCCAGTCCCTATGTCAGTGACTGTTCATGCATTAAATACAATGAATGTTCCATGTAAAAGACAAAAACATTCCCTGGAGTGAGGAATATGGGTAGTGACTCCTTTTTTCCAGGTGACTATCCTAACCACAATGCTATTCATGTTCATATTTTCTTATTTGCTATGGTCTAATGAATCTTGATTCTTTTATTCATAGGGGAATAGCTTCAATCAGAAGTTCTGAAACGAAATTTGCCCTACCATAGTTGGTAACTGGGTGGTAGCACTTTCTCATTCTCATGGGAATCAGAACTCCCTCTGACAGACAAGATTTGATCCCAGTGTCCTGGAAAAGTCCTCTAAGCATTGAACTGTTGGATAAAAACTTGGGATCGGGGGGAACATTGCTGCTGTCAAGAAAAATCTTTGAAAAGAAATTAGTGAATTCTGCTGCATTTTGTATGGATCACAATACACTACACATCCTCTGAGAACACCTATAGGATTGAGCGTGCCAGGTGAGATGAGCAAAAAGTCTCCTAGGGCATTTTTTACACATGCTTTGGGGATGAAGGGGGGGAGGGGGCTTTAATTAGAGCAGCTGTAATTAAAGCACCCAAGCTATTCTCATGTATCAGCATCCTTGAGCTTGAAAATGGTGGCAGGGGTGACTTAACTAAAGGTTGTTGAATTAGTTTTACTTAAAGTGTTCCCACCACCATTTTGAAGTGTGGGGACACTGAAACATGAGACACAGAGGCCAATTAGCATGCTCCAGCAGACTTGATTAACTGAGTCTGCTCCAACATGCTGTAATTACAGCTCATCTGAGCAGCTTCCCCACACATGTACAGGCATCCCTAGTTTGGGGGATCCAATAGGGAATGTGAGACAGATGCTGAGGTGCTGAGTTCTGTCGAGACAGAGATGCTTCTGGGAATGCACAGAACCAAGGCTTCAGACATGTAGAGAAGTTTAAAGTTGAGAACTGAGATTTCTGTGAAGTTCAGGAACCTCCAGAATTAGGTGGCACCTGAGTGGAAATTCCACTATCTGTGATTGGGATACAGGCATTCTGCCTTAGTCCTATTTTAGGTTCTTAAGGGTAGAATTTTATTTTGCTGCTCAAACAATGGTCTTAAGCAGCCGTGCCACTCATGTGGTCCTTAGATGTCTAAGTTGCACAATAATATTCCACTGTGCCTCACATAACAGCCCAAATCATGCTAGGGCATAGACATTCCCTACA
>NW_005841890.1:1253793-1272186 GCF_000455745.1 Alligator sinensis
AGGTTTCTCCTACTGAACATGTTCACAACTGTTGTGAAACAATGCCCTGAAAACATCTAACTCCATTTATGCTCTGTAGCTATTCAATTTCACCATAGATGCATGGAAATGCTGCACAAATCCCATAACTTATGGGTGGCTAATGATAATTTTGAAACTGAAGAGAAATGGCAGTGCCCACCTTTTGAGAAGTAGCCAAGTGGCTAAGGAACCTGCTCAAGAAAAGGGAAACACACATTTTAAGCCAACTACCTGTCACTGCAGCTCCAGCTAAGGCCATGGGCTCGATGGCCTGGTGCCTGCCTAGAGCAGACTGTTAGTCATGTGTTCACTTGTCTTAAAGCCACTATGGACATTCCTGACTGTCACGTGCTGCACCTTGATGTTTTGATGAAGAGTTTGATCGGGAGATGTTAGTCTCCACCGCAGCTGATCGATGGCAATCTGGACAGGGATTTCCTCTGGCGCTCCAACCTCCCCTACACCCCATATTAGCACCACCCAGATGTTGCCACCAATTACATCCATAGGTCTTGACACGTGGTCTGGTCTTTTTCTTTCTCGTCTCATTGTAGGCCTGCAAGTGTTTCAAAACAAATTCTCAACTGAACAAAAGAAGAGGAAGAGGACTACAGGACTTTCCTCTCAGTCCCAGGTAAGTCTTACATGTTGCCCCTGTTGGGTCTTATGCACCTCCACTCTCCTTGTGGTGCCCGCCCTCCATTGGCTAAAAGCAAACAAAAAGAACAAAAATAACCCCTGTCTAGGTTATTACTTCTCTGAGTCTGACACTTTTAACTCTTGACTGGCTGCTCTCCCACTGGGTCATATCACCCTGATTAGGGCCCTTCTTGGCCTTGCACCAGGGTCATGTGTCCCTCCTTTGTCCCTGACTTAGTGTTGGCACATGGCTAACTACAGTTCCCCTTTAAACAGTCCAGGGGTTGAGGTCCCACCTGTTTGGCAGTCTCTCTCAGCTGACCCACTCAGGTTTCTGGTAGGGAATGCAAGAAAAAAAAAAAAAGAAAAAAAGAAAAGAAACTGATGGCACCTTACAGGCAACCCCCAGTTAGCGCTGTTTTACTTACTGTTATTTTGCTATAACACTCATTTTAAATTGATACCTGATTCCACTTAGCACTCAGCGAGTTTCATTATAACACTTGCAATCACCATCTTGGGTCATTAAAAACACTTGAAGTCACCATCTTGGGTCATCAAATACTTTCAGTTTCACTTAACCCTCATTTTGTTTAACACTTGTTTTTTCAGGAACCAATTAAGAGCGCTAAGCAGGGGTTGGTTTCATTTAGAGTGCGGCCACTTTTCCCATGGCTGGCTTGCCTCCAGTGGAGCTTCATGCCGTTCACACCACTTTTCTCCATGGCACCTTCACGTTCAGCATCTCTTGGCCCAATAGAGCTCAGCCAAGCTCTCCTGCCAGGTCGTACCCGGCTCTCTGGTGCTCCGAGCCTCCCGCCCAATGTCCTGGGCCTCAGGGCACAGGGCTCCTTCACCCAGCCCCCTGTCTGCTCTCTCCTCTCCTTCTAGGATAAATACCTGGCCTCCATTACTGCAGGGCCACTCTAGATGGACAAGAGCAGTTGTTCTGGAACTGTGGCTCCCGTGGCATCCTCCATTCTTTTGGTGCTGCTGTTTCCCTCCTGGCTTATACATCTTCCCCTGCAGTAAGTTTTACCAGGTTTTCCTTTTCTCCTTCACACTACCCTATAGCAGATGTGAATCCTGACCTTTCACGTCACAAAACTCTTACCGCCACTTCACAGGTTGGACATTGTCTATGCCTTCTTCAGAGATCCTTTTGAAGCTGGCCCTCTGGGCAACCTCAAGAGGGAGATATGTGGGGTCAGGAGGCAGAGAAGACAGAAGTATGTGGCTCGGTAACCTGGATGCTGGCCTGGAAAATTGGAGAGGACTGCACTCCAGCCTGAAGCCTCACTCCCACTGAGACAGAAACTTCCCCCTCCCTCCCGCTCAACTGTTCTTCATCCATTTTGTCCAGTACTTATTACATGCAAGGGGTAGTGGCTCAGTTCCAAGTCATTCTGGGAAGGAGCCTGACCTGTAGCATGGTGGTTAAAGATAAAGCCTAACTTGTTGCATAGTGTCTCATCCTGAGAAGGGAGAGAGATTCAAGTTCAACCTAGCCAAGGTGAGTCTATTTTTTAGCTTCCTAGGTGAATGGCCTTGCACCCAGATAGGTCATATATAGTTGTGCACATACACAGGGTTACATTTTGGGGAAATGGAAACTGTAGCTGCATGTAAGTGCCAAAAAACTCTATGTGACTAAAAACCTGCTACTTAGATTCCCAAAGGGAAATTCAGTTCCAACCTTTGTGTCCCTTCCCCACTATCATTGGCTTGATGCATAAACTTAGTTGTAGTCCTTAAGTTTTCTATACTTCAAGTTCTAGAAAATGGATGCAACTGAATAGCCTCCTTTGTACTCCTTTCAGGCGTGCCAATAAAAGGTGCTATGCAACAGATCTACCTTATTAGCACTTGGCCAATCACTGAAGTGCTGTCCCCTTTGGGATGGAATGCAGTGATTGTTTAACACAACAGTAATTCTACCTCTATAAAAGTTTTGAATACAAAACAAAAAAGCACCATAAGCGATTGAAAGGCAGAGGGGATTTTAGGTCAGCAAATGTAATTACCTACATTAGAACTGGGCTGCTGTTTAATTTTCTGTAGCTATTTCATCCTAAGTGAAGAAAATGAGACTTGAAAACTAAGGAAAACAAAGAGGCATAATTAGCTAAATAGTTCTTTTCTTGTGCCAGTGATTCAACCTCTTGTGGTTTCCTTTCCTAAATTCCCTATTTTCTGCTTATAAAAAAGGAAGGTATTGACAACTAAATCACCTGGATATTTCATTTTAGTATCCACACCTGGCATGCTTACTTAACAATGCATTTTTGTTATCACAATGCTGTTCCATCCAGATTGACTAGTAAATTGGAGGTGAGCTCCTACACACTGTATTTCTTTAGTTGCAAAACAGGATCAACTTCGTCTGTGAATAGAGATAAATATTTGCAAGTCTTTGTTCCAGCCATCCTAGTTTTCCTCCTTGGGGAATTATGTTAACATGGAAAGGGCAGCCATGTGAATGTAATAAGTCTTGAGTGAAATATAGTGTTAGCTATGATCTCAGAGTACAAATGGTTCTAAATTTATTTCATTTTTTAAAGCAAGACAAAGGTGAAGGCTTTATCAAGCAGCCTAAGGTGCAACTTTCAGTATACACTAGCAATTTATTATACTGCTTTGGCACCTTTCCAATACATTGTGTATACATATATTTAAAGTCTAATTTTGGCACATACTTTAAATAGAAAATTAATCTTGTTAGTGCTGATTGTAGCTTGCAGTCAGCCCATCTTTGTCTGCTTTGTTTGCTAAACAACAATTACATTATGCTGTGCCAATTTTTATTGATTTGGGTTTTATGCAGTTTAACTGAACGCAATAGTATGCTATGGCTTGAAAAAGCAGCTTTGTCTGGTTGAGACTAAAGACATAGAGAGGTGTTTGTTTTTTTTTTTTTATAAATATTTGCACTTTGAATATGGAATATAGTTAAACATTTTGGCTGTATATTTGATGGGCAAGCTTTTCCCAATTGCCAAATATTTGTATACATGAGTACAACCCACATTGCACACAAGTATGCACTTCTCCCCCACTAAAAATGTGCAAATTGTCTTAAGCAAAAAAATAAATAACATTATCTCAATATTTGCTGTGTTCTCTGGTTATTCTCTATAAAAAGTATAGGTAGTTTTGTTGATCAGGAACTGATTCTGAGCTGTTTAGGTCAAAGGTACTCATTGGAATTGGCTCATGACTGAGCCTCCTAATCTACTTAGCTAAGTTCAAGTCCTACTCGAGTGTGAGTTCCATCGAACCTAGAAGAGATAGGCTGTTTGGCTCAGGCAGCAGAGACTTGCATTTCTTAAATGCTAAGGTCTTTGGATAAAGCACTGCTGTTGGTCACCCAATCAAGTCAACTGTTCCAAATACCTAGGGTATGTCTTACACGTAGCTGAAAACAACCCTAATTTTCAGGGCTGCTGATCACTTGCAATTCCTGTTGACCTCAGCTGGAGCTGAGTGCTCAGTGTTTATGAAAACGAGGTCCACTTTATATAACATTATGGACAAAAAAAAGCAGACAAACCATATTAATTCAAATAGGTCCCCTACTTAAAACTTATTCAAAAATCCTTCCTGTTAGTGCCACCTGCAAATACCTATACCTTGTGACCAAATTTTGCATTCAAAATGGATGCATGCTTTTGCAGTGGATGAACGATCTCAGACATTCATGAACAGTGTGCATTTCTACACAGATAAAGATAATTAACTAGTCTTCTGCAGAGACCTTGTCCTCTCAACTCTGCTGTTCAACTCCTGTGCTTCCTTTTACCACCATCCTCAGCCCCATTTTAAACAGACTGAAGTATGACTTCATTCAACAATAGGCAGCATGATCCAAACAAGCTGGCATTCGTTTCCATAGAAACCTTAGCATAAATTTAAAACTAGATATAAATATGTACCAAATAGCAAGAAATCATTATTCTATCTGGGAGGTAAATTTATTCTATGTTTTTTTTTTTTTTTTAATTGGATTACTGCAGCCTGAGAGTAATAAATTTAAAATTACCAGCCATATTCATCTACCCACTTTCTTCCACCCTGTTAAACTCCTTTATCCCACAAGACTGACCTGCAGGTCAAAAGAGTAGCTTCTCATATGATGCCACTGCTGATTTAAGTAAACAAGGAAGGGTGAAATGTGTTTCCAAATGGCATAGGTGTTTGTAGAAGGTTTTCAATAAACTCAGATGTGTGAAAAGAAAAATAAAAAAAAAAAACTTCAGGTTACTTCTTTATTGCAGCTATAATCTCTCTACAGAGATAAAATGTAAAATTGTAGGTCTTCAGCAGCAACAAAACTCTCTCTATTATTGCTTCTGATAACATATACTTTAAGACTGAAGTTCCTTTATTTACTGAGTATAAGCAAGGTTTATATCATCTGCAATCTAATGTGGTTTCCTTCACCGAATTCATGCTGTGTATTTTGTAGGATGGAGACCCAAAGGATCAGTGAACAATGAACTGTTCTCTAATGGCCACTAAAGTCAATTGCTTCTTTACTTACTGGATCTGGATGTTAAAGGCTCTGGGATGATTCCTGGAAGCAAAGCAGAACATGCTTAAGTCAATCCCTATTCAAGACTGCTTTTAAGCACATACTTGAATCCTAAGTGTTGTCTTGCTTGATGATGTTTTATTGAACCAGGTCTTCTACACATGAAGTCAACAGAAGCTTTACAGACAGAGCTACCTCAAAAATGAGAATAATACAGCTATTTTGGGGGAAAATATAAATCTCTGTGGGTCTGGATGCAGACCATGGATTGTTTACCATTGTGCATTTTGTCAAAGGAAAATGTGTTTGTGGAGCTGGAGTGTGACTATGTATCCCCTGATCTCTGGACCCAGCTCTCCTCTAACACTAATCTGAAATATGTTTAATACCACTGGATGCGCTCTAGTATTAAGAGGAAAAACCAGGACCACTGGTCTTCACACAAAGTGAAACAAACAGCCAAGTTGTGTTGTATTTTGTCTCATACATGCTCACAGTCTGTGTCAATGTGGAGACCGAACAAACTTCCACTCACTCTTCTACAGAAATGTATACACTGGGCCCAGACCATGCAGTGAAGTATGTCACACACCCTCCATGAGCTACACCCTAGAACTGTGCCGGGCACATGCCAATAGACCTTTTGTCTTGAGTGTCCTTATGGACATACCCTCAGTGCTGTTTTAAATGGCTACATTACATCCATTCTGCGGTATAGCATTTGTGGAATGGGCACACTATACCTCCCACCCCCCATCGTGCTCTCTAGAAAGATCCAGAAACAGTGTAAACATATCCTGAGAGGCTCCAACAATAACCCCTGAAGCTAAGACATAGATTCAAAATTAGATTATATACACTGAAGCTCAGAGGCTATGTCTACACAAAACACTTTACTGCACAGTAGACTAATCTACTGCACAGTAAAGCATCACCATGTACACATGCAAGTGCTTAATGCACAGTAAATTAATCTACTGCACAGTAATTTACCACATACCATTAACTGCACATGCAAGCATGTCCAGAGTATATCATACTCAGAAGACTCTGCAGGGTATGGTACAGAACAGAAAGTCAGTTTCTTTTTTCTCATTTTAGATTGTACAGATTAGGACCATATTCTGCATGTTTCTAAGTCATTCAGGCATCAAGATAAGCCATTCATTCTTCTAGGAGGTTGATCAGGTCACTGAGCAGCCAAACACTGGATTTGATATAGGAATAAAACACACAATTATAAATTGAAAGGCAATAACAAAAAAGTGCCAGCTATCACAATCACATTATTGTCAGCTGGTTTCAGTGCTACTATTCTCAGATTACTTTTTTAAAGGCAACCAAATCATTAAGCTGCTTTTACCCTGACATCTGCTGGGACGAGCAGTCAGCCAAATCCAACCGTTTGTATAGGTGGCCAAAATTTGGAATGGGCTTCCAAGGGAGGTAGTGCTCTCCCCTACCTTGGGGGTTTTTAAGAGAAGGCTGTATAGGCATCTGGCTGGGGTCATCTGACCCCAGCACTCTTTTCTGCCTGGGCAGGGGGTTGGATTCGATGATCTGTCGAGGTCCCTTCTAACCCTAACATCTGTGAATCTAAGATGTTAAAGCAGCAATGCACACAATGGATCAATAGAAAATTCAGTGGGCATGTCTACATGATCATAATGTGCCACAGTTACTGCACATTAAGTTTAGTACTTGGTTAGCCAAGTACTAAATCAATGAACAGTAACTCGCGCTACTGTATAATATTTCCAATGCATGGGTTTTCAGGGATGCTTACTGTGCCATAGTCTAATATTACTGCACAGTAGCATATTAGCACGGTTTTTGCCCGGCATGCTACTGTGCAGTGTTATTAGGCTACTGTGCAGTTAGCGTCTTGTGTAGATGCACCCACTATCACCAACACTCATATTCAAACATTGTGAGTCACTCCGATAACTCATGAAAATAATTTTAAAATCTTGAGATTAAAAAAGGATAAAACTCTAGATTTATATGTAGAAAATGCACCATCATCATCACAATTATCAGATTAAATAATAACAACAGTAAATAACAACAAAAACACGAACAAACTATAAGAATAACAAATATAACAATGGTAATAACAATAATTACAACAATAATAAAAATAAAATACTTCAAGCAAGTAATAGTAGTAGAAATCACTATTACATGTTTTGTTTTACCTGAAATAAATGATTAAAGTTATGAAACCCTTTGAATTTTTTTTCTTTTGTTATTTTTTAAAAAGACATCACTTCAAAACAAAAATGTCAAAAAGTTCCATTTCATGAAGACCCATGCAAAATGTTTCAAAACCTTCCAAATTTCCCTCATTCGTTTGACTGTAATCAGCCACCGTTTTTTCCCCAAAGTCTCTAAGCCTTGTGCCAGGAGCCTGGCTGGCAGCTGCCCCCCCCCCCCCCCCCCCCCAGATGGGCATGGGGTCAGGAAAACTCTGCCCGCTGCAGAGGAAGCGCTCTCTTGGATCCACACACATCAGGTCCACTCCTAATGTACACGGGGCCAGGAGACAGGTGCCAACGCAGTTGGCAGGCTGTCCTGGCCCCATGCCCCTTGCTAGCTCCCAGGTTAGTACCTGGGGAAGCCTGGTGCCCCCCCGGCGGCTGCAGGGAGGCAGAACATGGAGGAAGTAACCCGCTACCCGGATTCTCCCATCTGTAGCAAATCTGTTCCCAGAAGGGAGCATGCGTAGATGTGCTCCCAGGAAGGCTACTACACATTATTTTACTGTGCAGTAAGCCCAGTGCAAATTAATAACATGTATAGATGTTCCCACTGATCATTACACTGGTGTTAAAGGATTGTAATATCACTTCTCTGGTTCAGTGATTAATTGCCAAGAATTTAAGTCTGGTAAACCTGAGTTTTTGTTTCATGCAAAAAGCAGCCATAAATCTACTGAGCATCCAAAAAAGGAAACTTGTTGTCCTTGGTTCATTATCTCATATGAATACACATGAGAAGCAATAAAAATATTGCATAAAACATGAACAACAGGTATAAGCTGTGCTTGGAAAATTGACTATCGATTCTCCCTATGGTAAAATTATCTTATTTTGCTCTTGAACCCACAGCACCTCCGAGCTGCAAATGCTTCACATAAACATATTACAATCTGATTATTGCTGGTCAAATGGACTTGTTTTCCATTCTCAAAGTGCATTTGCACAGGGCAATCTGTTCTTTTGCTTACATGGAACACATTCCAGTATTTTCTCAGGGAATTATTGTTTGCATGTGGGTAGGTGATATTTAACTTGCTGTGTCAAAATGAAGCATTTACACTTGAAAGATTTTGGACTGGAAGGTAGCTAGAGCCAGGTGATAGCCATTATCTGTTTGCTGTGTGATAGTTCCACAATTGAATGCTAAGTCTGGCAGCTTTACCTTTGAAATAACCCAGACATTTATTGTTTCTTGTGCTCTGAAACAATCAGATAATTCTGCAAGTAATCTTGTCCTTGACTCCCTGGCTTCTACAGGGATGTTCTAGTCATAATGGTCCAGAAACTACACAAGAAGCACGTAATTGGGAGGGGGGAGGGTACTGTGTACCCCAAAGCTTGTCTAAAATCCCTCTCAACTTTGCAGTTGGTCCAATAAAAAGTCTTACTCCCATAAAGATCCTTTCCTTTTCCAAGGAAGCCATTCTTCCAAGAGGACCCCAGCTTCACCCTCTTTTACAGCCTGCCTTGGAGCTAGTGGTACATCTACAGTTCTGGACATACATACAATTTACCAAGGCTGTGTGTCTTTACCATTCATGAACTATTCCATGGTAACTGCCTGTATTCATGCCTTTGCCCTGTAGTAAATGGAAGTTAACTCACAATAAGTTAATACTATGCCGATGAAGGTTATGCTATGGTGGGGTACTTTCTATTTATCACACAATACGGGTATGCATATGGCCAGTTACCACAGAGGAGTTGAGGCATGGTTAACCACCCTCCTCCTTTTTATACCTCTCTAAATTGTTCATATCTCCATAAACAGAAAAGCTTTGAGAAGCTGGGCTTCAAGGATTTTTGGAAGTGTTATCCTTGATGACTAATTAGACAAAAGGTACAGGTGTTAGGAGAGCACATTTTTCCCTTGTAGCCATTAAACTCTATGTATCAGGCAATATTATTTTTTATTCCACTACTCCTTTTATGTCAAAACACTGAACTCAACTCAGTTATGGTGCAGTTCTTGGCTTACAATAGAGTGGAACTAAAAAACATTAAAGTTTATAGGAATAATTCTTCAAATTATAATTGCCTTTCCATCCCAGAGATTTGTTTTTGTGTGAAGCTATCAAATATTTAATAGCAGACCTTTACATAAAAGCAATTTTATTAAACAAAATGTAAAAATACAGCTGCTTAAATTGTTGGCATCAATCCTTTGGAAGTTTGCTGGTAGGGCAATTATTGCTTATTTCTGCGTGGAAGAGTAGAATAACGTTAGGAAATATACTGTTTGATATTTTTCAATATCATAGAAACTTAAACAAATCATTCCTGAAACCAATAGTATTTTTAAGAACAGAATGGGAGGTCTTTAGTTTATGGCTGTGATGTATTTAACCTAGAAATATGAAATTGAAAATACTTATTTCTCTATAGCAAGCACTGTGCTAGTAGGTAAACTCTGTAGGGATGAAATCCACTCTAATACATTTGGCCTGCACCATGCCAAAGCACTAAAGCTCAAAACACTAAGCCCTCTGTTTTGAAACAGAGGACCTGGGTTGTTCCACTGCAGAGGAATGAGTTTCTCCTTGGTTGCACACTATACCAGATGGTTAGTATTTCTTTGTTGCATCTCTTGGGATATTCAAACAGTTATTTAATCACATCCCTGATCAATCTTGCAGGGTGAGTGCTCTAGGGGAGGTGGGGGGTGGTATTCTGGGAGTGGGTAATGGCTGTTCAGGATGGATGGATTTCCAGGTATGATCATTTCCCCAGCTATGATGGATCACACCTGATAAGTCAGCAATGAGGTAACATTGCTAAAAATCAAATCGAATCAAGGGAATGAAACATTGGGTTGTGTTAACAGAGGTATTGCATGCAAGATATGGGAAGTGATAGCACAAAACTACTTGACACTACGAGGGCCTCAGCTCAGGTAATGCATCCGGTTTTGGGCATTGCATTTTAAGAAGGATGTAGAAAAAATAAATAAAAGCATCCAGAGGCAAGCCACAAAGATAATAAAAGGATTGGAAAGCAGGCTATAGAAAGAAAGATTTAGAGTACTAGGTGCATTTAGTTTGAAGAATAAGAGATCAAGGGGGGCATGATAACAGTTCTGAAATATTTGGAAGACTGCCGTAAAGAAGAGGGAGACAACTGTTCTCCTTTGCTGCACAGGACAGGGCAGAAGGCAAAGGATTTAAGCTTCAGCAGAGTAGATTTGGATGAACTATTGCAAAAATCTTAAGTGTAAGAGCACTAGGACAATGGGACAAATTACCTGTGAACTTCTGAAATCGGCTACATTAGAGGTTTTCCAGAAGAGTCATCTTTATTTAGGAACAGCACATCCTACATCCATCCTATGTCTGGACAAGGTCCGGTGTAATGATTATCTCCAGACAAATCCTTACAGGAATTCACAGCAGCAGCTATTCCATTTTGATGAAATCAGAGGAACAATTCAGATACCTGTTGCCTGGCTTTGATCTCACATGTGCAAGTCAAAATAGGGAGGAAAGGGGTGAGGTATCATAAGAGAATCAGGCGATGATATCTTTTAAAATAACCATGGTTCAAAAGGGTTAACAAATTTATTTTGTTTTGAACTAATATTCCATAAGACACAATATTACTTAGGTTAGAAAATAATTTCAAATAAACCAGCAAACAATATATAATTGAAGAGTGCTTGTTTATATCCAAAAGCACTGATGTTCTTTGCCCAGTATAGGATGAATGCTATATATTTACTTTTAAAAATGTGTTTTTACGAGGATTTCTGTTGCTGCTGTTTTGTTTTGTTGGGTCTTTTTACATTGTATGTAAAGGAAATACGCTAAAACTTTTGGAAAGGAGTTTGCTCTTTTTGTGTTAGTGATTTTTTTCTGATGTACCAAAATCCTTGCAACCGTTATTTTATATCAAAAGCACTCATTTTCCTATTATGCACACAGATCAGCCCTTGCAATTGGAAAACAAACATACAAAACCAACAATATATGTGACAACTTAATAACAGCCATAATATTTGGCCTCATCCTTCTACTTTTTATAGTGATCACATTATTCAGCAACATCCTGTTATAATCACTGAGATGGGCATAAGCCATGAGGTGTGGATGTGTTCCAAGACTCTTAGCTTTGGGGCTTTCGTTTATACCCATCCAGTCTCAGCAACAGGAAATATTTAGGATTTAGGTAATGATATGTTGCTTCACAAATAAGGATACAATAGAACCCAGATAATTTGTATCCTCATGGCTTGCAACCCACTTAATTCAGAGTGGATTGCTGAATTAAAAATGAGCCATTCAGCTGTTCCCTGCAGCCTTTACTTCAAAGGGCACTGCTTCTCTACTCAGCTGGCTCACACAGGTGACCGGGGAGGGCACCCTGTGAAATAAAAGCTGCAGCCAATAGCTGGAGCACCTTAGTGGTCTTGTCCATATAGCAGATGAATCTCTGTCTTGCCCCAGGGGCTTCACAAAGCCTCATCTTTCCAGAGAGGTAAGGAACCTAACCTTGTGAAATGCTTGGGTGTTACTCTATAAATAGAGAGAAGGTTACTGATACTCCTGAGAAAGGTATAACAGTTCTGCGACTGACTCTCTCTCTTGGTCTGACATTCAATTCATGTCATAACTGTTATCTTTCATGCAACTCAGATGTTTTCCCTTTCAGAATAGTTGAGGTTTTCAAAATCCACATGGATGAATCGCCATCAACTAATGAGCATGAACATTGCTGCAGCAAATTCCTATTCATTGTCTGAAGATTGCTTTATGAGGTTGCAGTCTGAAGTTGGTTCTAAAGGTTTTGACAGGAAAAGTAGTAAAGCTTTCTTACATGTTTAATGGCATAAGGAACAGAAATGACATTGGTCCTAAGTAGCGAGAGGCAGTGTATTCCACTGGGTACTTCATCAGCCTGGAACCAGAAGTCCTTTATTCTTCTCGTGGCCTGGCTAGTAATTTTTCCATGAGATTTTGGACATGTTTGCTGATTCTTGTTTCCCTTTACCCAAAACATGAGTCTTGTCTGTTTGCTAGACAAAATAGCTGCCCATGCTGTTCGTCTGTGGCAAAGTAGCGAACTACACAACAGTGGGGAACACTGATGATGGCATTGTTGGATGTACCCATCATTTACAACTAAGTAGGAAGTGATGTGGTCCAGTAAATGATTATTGCATGTACAAAGCTTGTATATTGAAATTATGTCAGCTTTTTTTTAAAATAAGGGCTGCTTTTCACTTTGTGTTTGAACAGTCTCAACAAAAATTAGCACTGCAGTTGTGGCATAATTAATAAAAATAAAGCCATGGCTTATGAAGTAATATTTGTAGCTGAGATTCCTTTTCTTTGTCATTTGCTTCCAGTGCCTTGATTTATCTCTATGATATGGTAGCTCTTGAATATTTGCAAGCTGTATTGATTGCATATATTTTACAGATTAGGAGAATAATCCATACATTATCAGAACTTTACTGTAACTTCCATATTCATTTGCATTGTCGAGTTCAAGGCATGGTGATTTTTTTTCCAGTTGATTTAAGCAAACTCAATACTTCTGGTGTTGAATGCCTATTTCAAAAGATGTAAAACAAGATGGTTAAACTTAACTACATATGACAAAGAAAAGAATCAAACCTTTCTTGACTGGGAGCTTGTAAATATTTTGTGTGCTACAGAAATACAATAGCAAGGATGCTCCCTAATGCTTTTAATGATCATGATGTGATTTAATGTACTGGAAAAATCAAGCAATATAAAGAGGCAGGCTCAAAGCTTTGCAGACTGAGAGGTATATCTGAAACCCTCTTTTAAATTCATTTTGGAGATCAAAGCTTCTAGCTTTGTAGAATCTTTTTAAGGTTTCTAGTATACCCGATGCTGTCTTTGATACACAGGCTTAAAAAAATGTAGCTGCTGTTAGGAAAACAATGTCAGAAAGTAAACTCTTCAGCCATAGGGCACAGGAACAAGACCAATCAAGTGATGTTCGATGATGAAGTTCTCTGACTCCAGAACTCAAGTGAAATGCAGCTGATAGTATACTTTGAGAAAGGGAGTGTGACGATGGCAAATAGTTTTCACAGGAAATAAGCCAGACTTCTGTACCTTCAGAAAGAAAAATACAAGGTTTGATTAAAAATGCAGGCAGAGGTTTCTATCTATAGTTACTTGTTTCCAATCTGTTCACTGAAAGTTATTACACATATCTGGATACATCATAATATAATGGTACAATCAGACTTATTCCCAAGTCCAGGCCTTGTAAGGAGTTTGGGGAGTTGAGAGTTTACTTGGCTACTGCCTTTCTAAACAATCGTGTTTCCTCCTTTGAGTCAGAAGGCTGAATTCTCCTTTACTACATACCCATATGACAATGCTCCAGCTTCAACATTGCCGTTTGGGGGCATTTATGCACAGTTTGTGATCTTTCTTCATGTACCATACATGAAATTCCCCAACAGCTACTGAGGATGAAGAGTGGGTTGTGGTCTGGATGGGCAGTCACATGGGTCCATACAGGCCTATCTGAGCATGAGTCTTGACATTTTGGCCTGGCAAAAGTTAGGAGGAAGACCATGCTATATTTTAGCCTCAGTAGCTATATGACTAGGACACTCACCCAGGAAGCAGGAGACCTAGGATCTAGACCTCCCTCACCCTGAAAGGATTTGAATTTAGATTTCTCTAACTGTCTCATACAGCTGTGTAACCATTGGGCCACAGGCTAGGTATTATTTAATGTGCCCTTTGGCACTCCCATTGAAGCTGAGCCACTGTACTTTGCATTCAGTAGTCATTAGATATAATCAAGGGAGAGCAATGGGGACATTTCTGCCTCACTGTGGGCAAGGGCCTTGTCTAAACTCCAAAATACTTCCCTTCCAGAGCAGCCACCATTTCCCTGAAGCGCACGCCCTCCCATTTGTTCTCATCCTCCTTGCCCCACATAGTTCACCCTGTTGGTTGCTGAGGAGCCGACTCCACAAGAAGACCTTAGCCTGTGGTGTGGTGGCTAGTTTGGACTGTCTTGAGAAGTCCAGGGATGCAGTCTGGCTCTTCTGTTTCCTGGGCAAATCTCCTAAAGTCTCTAGGCAAGTTTTTTGCTTGGTGCCATTTCATGGCTTATGCTGTCCAGGCTCGTGTACATAGGGACCTGCATATTTGTCTGGCCAGAGCACAACTTACTGAGTATAGTCAGTGCTGGTGCAGATGCTTACGTGTCCACACCGCATGGGGAATAGGATAGTAAACAGTGTGTAAATACCAAAACTGGCAGTAATGTAGCTGGAAAATGCTCTTTGGGTGCATAAAGTGAAATAGGATTGTGTTCTGAGTGTTTCTTTATAGCAAATAAAGTACCAGGGACACAGAGGCCCTTTACAAATTTTAAATTCATTTATCCAGTAGACGTGATGTGGTGTGTTACAGAGGTTTTACCAATTAATCAATATGCTCCTTGATTACTTCTGAGTATCAAAGTTGTGTAGGTCATTACAAACGAATACTAATAAAAAAGTTACACCACTCTATCCTATCATTAATGCAGAGTGTATGGACTCAGTAAGTGACCTCTGTGTACCTGGTACATGTTAAGGAATACTAATTTAGGAATATTTGAGTCTTTATAGTTGAATTGTGTCTCTTTTAAATATCCTTTCACTGGAAGAAAAAAAAAAAGGTACATTTGAGGGATGACAAGACTTTTTAAGCTCATAGGAATTGCTGGGCTCCGAATGTTTGAGAAATAGGTAACATGTCTAAGTGCCTAAATATGGGTTGAAAGGGCAGTTGGGAATGTATTTGCGGCTGAAAGTAAATGGGAATTAAGCAACTTTGTCCCCTTTCTGCTTTAGAAAATCTTTCTACTGACAAGCATTATTTGAGGGACTCAGTCATTGGATAAGAGAGTCACAGACCTGAGGTAGAAGCTGGAACCCAGGATCCCCCTCACTGGTGAGTGATATAAAATGACTAGGGTCATGCAATCATTCATGATCTAAGGAATCTTGAATTCCTTGCTCTGCAATGAAACAGCTTCAAATAGGGGGGTGGAGAACACCCCTCAACATATACTCAAAATAACAAAGAATCTGGTGGTTAGAGAGTTTCATGGGAAGTGTGGATTTGTTCGTCCCTCCTTCTGGTTGAGCACTTTAGCCATTAGGTTATTATACAAAATGTGTAGGGGGCATGGGGTTTTTGTTCAGCTTTGTTTTACAAGAAAAAAGCAAACCCTCCTCAGTACTTTGAAAGAAAGTTTGTTCCTGATCATCCTTGGGAGTGAACTTCCCATCTGCAAGAACTTTAGAGGAAGTTTTGTCTATTATTCCTGCCCTCCATTAGGAGCTCAAAATTGCTTTGACCCTAACCAGATCATGCCCCTTTCCCATATGTGCAAATAAAACACTGCAGAGAAGCACTGAAATACAAGGTATCAGAGAGGCATTAGGAGAAAAAACATGACTTCTCTGTCCTCCATGTTCTTTCCCCTGCACTAAAGGGTCCTTTAATTCTGTCCTGGGTCAGAGGATATTGTTTAATACCTTCATTAATGATTTGGACAATTAATGAATTGACAGCACACTTCGCAGATCTGCAGATGATACCAGGTTGGCTGGAGCTGCAGACACTCTGGAAGTCAGGGCTAGGATCCAGAATGACCTGGATTGACTGGAAAAATGCTTTGCCATCCATCTGATGATTCAATGAGGACAGTGCAAAATCCTGTGTTTTGGGTGGAATAATTGCATGCACAGATACAGAGTATGAATAACTGGCTGTACTGTGAATAAGAGCACTGCAGAGAGAGACCTGGGTGTTACAGTGAATCATAAACTAAATATGAGTCAAGAATGTGTTCTTATTTCAAAAAAAGTCAATGGCATCCTGGGTTGTATTAACAAGAGTGTTACTTGCAAATCAAGGGAAGTGATTTTTTCCACTCTATTCAGCACTGGTGAGGCCTCACTTTGAGAACTGCATCCAAGTGTGGGCCCTGCACTGCAAGAAGTATGAGGACAGTTTGGAAAGAGTCCAGCACAGAGCAACACAAATGATTAGTAGCCTGGGAAGCAAGACTTATGAGGAAAGGCTGAAGAATGAGGGTGATTTAGCATAGAGAAGAGAAGGTTGAGGGGGGACTTGATATCCGTCTTCAAATACCTGAAGGATGATTATAGAGAGGATGGAGATGGGCGTTTCTCTGTGGCTGTGGGAGGCAAGAGCAGGAGCAATGGCTTTAAACTGCAAAAATTAGAACTGGCTATCTAAGGACATTGTAGAATTTCCATCCCTGGCCATTTTCAAGAACAAGTTGTACAGATATTTGGTGGGATGGTTTAGTCAGGGATGCTCCTGCCTTGAGCGGGAGATGGATCAGATGACTTTGTGAGGTTCCTTTCAGCCCTACTTTCCTATGTTTCTCTGCAAAATTTGAAACAAACTGTGATTTCTGACCCCCGAAAACCATTATCTGCAGATTCCAAAGGTTAAGCTGAATGTTGTATGCAATATGTATTATTTATGCTAAGGACATCACTTGCAAAAACAAAGGAGCTTGGCTGGATAAATACCATGTAATGGATTTTTTGCTGAGTTCCTGAAATGGATTTTTGAACATAACATCAAGGCTCCAATTGCACAGAGGAGATATGCTGCTTGAGAAAGGAACTCTGAAAAACAGCAATGAAGAAATTGTTACTTTATTCTGTTCTTTCCTGGAATCTATACAATATTTTGATTCCTATTTAAAACCTAAATTAGGGCACCTGCACAGCAATAAAATATATGGGGTGGGAGTAGGGTGGCCGAGGGTGGTGCAGGGAGAAGTAGGGTTAGTTATTCTCCTGTGTTTTGGAGGTCTTTAGTGAGAAGGAGGGTCTGTACTGACTCCTGCCCATAGAAGTGAATTTCTACATCGTGTTACTATGCTACTGACTTTTTGTTCTTGATTGCACTGATGGAGGATTGTTTAGTTTTATTCATATTTAACAGTATTAAAGTCCTTACTGTTGATGCTTGAAGACTTTGGGAACTGCTTGGTTAAAAGATATAGTATTAATTCCTTATAATGTTATTCATGTTGTGCAGGTTGCAAGGTGCTTCCTATGGTGACCCACTATTGGGTAAAGCATAAGAGATTATTTTACGTATTGAGCAACTGAATCGCAATAATGACAGTATTGCAAATGTATTTAATAATCCTGTTAATTGAACTCTTTTGATATTAGGCTGTTATCTTTTGTTAAAGATCTCCATTAAGTAGAGAGGGTTTATTCTCATTACCATAAGACCAGCCTCTGCCTAATGTATTTTTTTTTTTTAAGTATTTCATAACTCATTATGGATTTCTTGCACCTGAGTCGGGGGTACCTGTATGCAGGTTTGTGTGTCTTCAGTGTATAATATGTCTTCTTTTTTTCTCATCTATAAGTGACAAAAGCAGCCACATTTATCAATGTGAGTGTCATGCTAGCTGACTTCACATTAATTACCTTTTCAATAAACCTTGGTGTCACAACCCAAGGGTGTGATTTTTGTTTTTGTGTGCTTCGGCACTGCTAAATTGTTCCCACTAAATTGCAGCTTCTTTGCACGGTGGAGTTTTCTGCTGCAAAAGAGAACCCCGGTGCAAAAGAATTCCCGCCACCAGTAGCTTTGTTTGCAGGGTGCATTTCTTTGTTGCAGCGCAGAAATGCTCATTGCAAAGAGTTCCTGCCATTTGTATGCTAATTCGAGCCCCATTATTGGCCAGTTCTAAATTATTCACACGTGGCGGCTAGTGATTGGCTTGCTAGCCGTATAAAAGGCTTGAGTGGTTTCCGCCCAAGTTGGAGGACTCCACAAACACCAGGAGGAGGAGACTTCACGCTGTGTGAAGATCTCTAAGCGCTGCGGATCCTTACGGACCCAGCGCATTTCAAGCAGGCAACAGAGGTCTGATCAGCCTCTAGCCTCTCCCCGT
>NW_005841890.1:1272217-1299514 GCF_000455745.1 Alligator sinensis
TCGTGTGAGTCTATTCAGAGCTTTTTTGTACGAGTACTTTCTTCGGTTGACACAACGGGCTCGCGTGTTTAGAGCCTTCAGCTGGATTGGGCTAGAGTTCGCGAGTTTAGAACTCTTGTCCGCCTCTCTTCTTTCCTGTCTGTAACCACAACTCAAGCAAGTTTTCCTGCCTGCACCGCAACCATCTTGGGTGTAAGTAAAATAATCTTTAAATCAACCATTACGCCTCTGTGACTAATTCTAGCCCATGCGTTCCTTACCGCCCCGCAGTCCCTTCTGACCCCGCATGCCCGGGCTGCTGGCCACAGCCTGCGTGCACAAAGACGGGTCCGCATATCGCTCCCGGCTCGCACATGGCGACATGGACGGGATCGGGAGGCGGCCCGCACACTTAGTAGTAGGACTTTTCCAAGGCCAGTATTGTCTCAGAGGTTTAGGATTACTAAATATGAATCCTAGTCTGCCATTTATTATTGTGTGTTATTTATATCGCAGTAGTGACCACTGTTCTAGACACCGCATAGATAAACAGTAATAGTAAGCAGAGCAAAGAGTTTGCAAAATAAAGGATAGAAGGACTGTAAAGGTGAGGGCTATAAATGTCCTGCTCACATATGAAGTTATTGGCAGGGCCAGGAACTGACTGAAATCTACTGCATCCAAGTTTAGAGCCATGCAAGGATGGATCTGGGGGTGGGGGTCGGAGAGAGGTGTAGCAGTGCAGTTACATTACCCTTCAGTCCAAGGTCCTTCAGCTCAGCTTTTCTAGTTCCTTGCAGTCACGGATGCCTGGGTCCCCTGTGGAATCCAAGGTGTGGATGGATCTCTGGGCTGTTGAGGGATACAGGGGTGATGACAAGCAAGGAGCAAGTGAGGAAGAGCTCACTAGGGGGTGGGGGAAACCCCCGGCCACACATGTCCCACTCTAGCTAGGGACCGCTGGTAACATCCGTGCAGGGTTCTGGACTCAGTGGCAGTGCCAGAAGGTGCACCCCACTTCTTTTAAAACCCTAGATCCACCCTTAGAGCCATAAGAAAAATGCCATTGCTGTCCCTCCGTGCACAGAGCAGCCTTTATAAACTCCTCCACATAGATGCCTCCCACCACCCCTATGATCTTCAACAATTCCCAGGACTGCGTCTTGATTTGACATGAACCTGTCATTTGAACCAAAGGCTCACTCCTCCCAGGTGAGTATTTCAAATGCTAGTTTCAAAGTTGGGTTCCTTCACATGTTCTCTGTCCCTCTGGCCTAAGGAGTTGTAGATTCCTTGCTGTCCTGTAGCAGAGCATCAACAGGGGGAATGGTAGATGACCCACCTCTCCTGGGAGGTAGAGGGCATGGAACGGATATCGCATAAAAGGACAAGTGGCTGTATCTAAAAATGAAGACTGAGCTTTAGTGCATTCTTTGAGAGAAAGGAGGCAGATGCTTTCCTTTCCTAGAGAGCTCCAGGCTATGCATCCAAATGGTTGACAATATCTCCCATCAACTGTCAGGTACCGAAGCCTGAAGGGTGGATTTATGATACAAGTCTGTCTTTAGCATGTCCTACTGGGAAGCTTTCGTGGTTCCATTTTACACGTTGTGATTTTTAAGTAGCTTCCTGCTCAGTATCCTGACCATTGTGGATCCCACAGTGAGGCATCCTCGTCTCCCCATGCACTGTATTGTGAGCTGAGGCGCCTAACCAGGTTTTTGAATTCTCATTTGCGGAAATAACACCTAAAAGTTCTTAGTTGCAGCAACTAACTTCTAGGCAGAAGAGTCAATACTGACTCTACTCCAAAGTGACTCGCCCAAATCACACTGGAAATCACCAGAAAAAAAATGAGCTACTTGATTAAATACTAGAATGGAATGCTAACCATTGTTCTACCCTTCTTCTCATGTTCTAGAGACTTAATTAAACTCAATATGGGAGCCTCTACACATCATCCTACATTGCTGTAGCAATGTGCTACCTCGCCATATGACACGCCATGGTGATGTAGAGATCACGCAAGTCTACATGTGATTGGCAACTACTTCGCTGTAGCAGTGCGCCCCCCCACCCCATTTCAGCATGCCACTACAGCAAAGTGGTGGTGGAAAATAACCATGCCCTGTGTGCACAGTGCAGTATGGGCAGTTACTGTGCCGTGCTTTAGTACTTCCAAGAAGAAGCACTAAAGCACAGCACAGGAACAATGTTGCCATAGGGTGATGGGCAGACGTGCCCTTTATGTACCTCCTGAGCAGGGAATGGTAAAGATTTCTTGTCTGATCCACTTTTAAGCAAATATTTTAGACTGGATAACACCAAAATATTTTGTGATGTAACCTTACCTTTGCATTGAAATGGCTTCAGATTTTGAAATGTTCTTCAAAGAATATTTGTAACAGTCCAGGGTGAACACTGTGTCTGTTCATTAAAGAATGGGGAAATGCATCCTAAGTTTGCTCTGAGCATCTTCAAGTCACACCACTTCAGGCGAGGAGTATCTCCAGGTTGTGCTACCTAGCCTGTGTTGCGATAACTCCAGTTGGCTCCCACAGAGAGAAAGATAACAAGATGGGTCCTCCAGCATCCCAGGATGCCCAGCTTCCCACCCCCCGCCATTCATATTCTGCGGACTATCTACCCATGCTTCTGAGTTCTCCGGCCCAGGGTATGTGTACTACTGCCCAAGGGCAGACAGGACCCCACCAGTGCTGGAGCTGCAGCAACAGGCTCCCTGCATAATGCCATAGCCCCAAGCTCAGCAGGCAGATGCTGGTGTGGCTGCCCCACGGGTCCAGACTCCCACCACTCAACCCCTGTCCTGGCACCTCCATGCCATAGCCTCCCCACAGCACAACCCTCTCTCACTGCCCCCCACCTCAGTACAGGTATGTGGAGGGCTGCAGAGGGAAGCTATATCCCCATTGAGCCATTTGCCCAGGTGAGAGCCTGAGGGGTGTGAGAGAAAGATGGTTTCATAGATTTCATAGACATTTGGGCTGGAAGGGACTCTGGAGGATCATTAAGTCCAGACCCCTGCCCTGGGGGCAGGAAGTCAGCAGGGATCATAGGATCCCAACAAGAGAAGCATCCAAATGTGTCTTGAAGGCATTCAAAGTGGGTCCTTGAACTGCCTTCATCGGCAATCTATTCCAGACCTTGGGGGCTTGGACAGTAAAGAAATTCTTCCTTATGTTTATGCCTGAATCGGTCGTGGTGGTGTTTGTGACCATTTGTCACCAGATCATCCCTGAGCCTGTGCTTTTCCAGGCTGAAGAGTCCCATGGCTCTCAGCCTCTCTTCATAAGGTCTGTTTTCCTGACCTCTGATCATGCATGTGGCTCTCTCCTGCACCCTCTCAAGCTTCTCCACATCCTTTTTGAATTTTGGAGCCCAAAACTGGACGCAGTACTCCAGCTGTGGCCTCACCAAGGCTAAGTACAAGGGAAGAATGACATCCTGGGATTTGCCTGAGAAGCATCTATGGATGCAAGCCAGTGTTTTACTTGCTTTGCTAGCTGCAGCATCACGCTGAAGGCTCATGTTCATCTTGTGGTCAATCCCGACCCCACCAGTCCCTTTCATCTGTAGTGCTAACCAGCATGGCGCTGCGGAGCCTATAAGCATGCTGCAGGTATTTCCACCCAAGGTGGAGAACCTTGCATTTTTCAGTGTTAAACACCATCAAGTTCTTGTCCACACATTTCATGAGACTATCACGATCTGCCTGGATCCTGTTCTCAGGTGTGGATGCCTTACCCCAGAGTTTGGTGTCATCAGCAAACTTGGCCAGTCCACTTCTGACACCAATGTCTACATCATTGATGAAGATGTTAGATAGTATAGGCCCTAGGAGTTTGTGACTGTTCGATCTTGTCATCCCTTGGGGCGCTCTGGTGAACAAACATTCCCCCAGATCCTGATGAGCACCCCTGATAAACTTATAGGTGGCCACCAGATCACCCCTGAGCCTGCTCTTTTTCAGTCCTCCAGCTGTGGCCTCACCAAGGCTAAGTACAATGGTGAAGTGGCATGGAAAAATTTCAATTAATTATGAGTAACTATCGCTCATTGAACACTCTCATGGCTTCTGCTAGGCTCCAGGTGAAAGGTGCAGGTTTTCCCAGGGAAGGCTAGCTGCTCAGTATCCAGTGCAAGGGGGCTGGGATCGGATCAGCAGGGGTCAGTGGAACTGCATGGTTCAGGTGGTCTCTGCTTGGGGGCTCCCCATGCCACTGGCCTCTCCCACCCCCTACCATCCAAAGCAGGGATAGGACCCAAGTATCTGGTGCCTAGCCACATCCCTGATCACCAGTCCTTTAGTTGGAGCTGTGCAGGTCAGAGATCACATGAACCCTTAACTTGTGATTGCCCAGAACACATTCTAGCTTTAATACTGTGTAATAGTCCATAGCTTTACCACATGTGAACTGTAACATGTAGCAACACTTTCACAGTACAGTGTCTTTATCCTTCTGTGCCTCCAGACAGTGACATTCTGATGAAGTAAATCAGCTTCCCCACTGCAGACCCATGCCTCAGTTTTGGAAGGGTGATTTTGAGGAAACGGGGTGGGGGTGGGGGGTTAAGGATACAATATTTTCTTTTTACGGAATTGCCAGACAATCTAATGATTCACAAAGCTCTATCAGGACTTTCATCTCTAGGAAGGAACTGAGATGAGCTTCTTTTTGATTTGTGATTGAGTTAATATCTGTGAAACACTTAGAATATGCTGTTCTATCCATGTTAAATCACCTGATTTTAAGACCACAACAAAATGGCATGGGGAAAAAAGCTTATTTTCTTCCTTTGCTTTTTTTTTTGGCTAAAAAAAAGTGTCTTTGTTAGACAGGCATGAGCAAGTCTCCTAAAGAGCTTGAGAAATATTTAATGAAGCGAGCAGTAAGGAAAAATCCTAACATTCCCTTCAAGGCCTTGGATTAATGTCTGAAATCATAATTGCTAAGCAGTCATTTAGATTCTCTTTTCCCATATCTGATTCCATTAAGAGAAAAAAAGAACCAAACAACCCCCCCCCCCCCCCCCCCCTAGCCTGCAATGCAACTAAGGGAGCTTATTTGGTGTAGAGCTACAGGTGAAATCCACTGAATATCAAAATTTCCACCGACTCAGTTGGGCTCGGGACTTTGTCCTAGATGAGTTTAGATTTCAGACTTTCCAGTTCCTTCCCAGACATACAGAACATTTTGAATGGATGCCTGAAATAAGGCATGCACTGCTTTATTAAGGTCAAATTTAAAATGTTCTGATTTTCAAAGGACATCTTATCTTTCCTGGTAATCTGTAGTTGCTCAGATCCTTTGAAAACATGGGGCTTTATGTAAGTAGCTACATATGGATGTACAGCTAAAGTGGTTGCTGAAAGCTAAGCTCCAAAGTCTTTATGGCATTCCAGTGACAGGGAGCTTCACTTGTGCCCTGGCCAGGCCAGCGGGGAGACATGGCATCAGAGGTGTGTAGTGATGGTGGTGGTGACAGCAGCTGGGTATAAGGTCTTAGTACATGCCCTCTCCAGACATAAGCTGGGTCATTTTGGCCTGCAACTTGAAAAAGTTTCTGACTGCTGATCTAGACCATATTTCCTTAGCTAGTGTTTGAAAGGTTGTGGAAGCTAGCATCTAAAACATAACAAAAGTTGAGGTGCAGCATGTCTGCTCTTCCCCCTATCCTCCAGGCCCATCACCTTATTATAAAAAAGAAATTAGATTGCTTGGGCATGATTTGTTCTCAATAAATCCATGCTAGCTATTATTTATCATCCTATGATCCTCTGTGTGCTTATAAGTTGATTGTCTGATGCTTCAGTCTCTCTCTTGGTATTGAAGTTAGATTGACTTGTCTAATTCCTTGGGGTCTTCTTTTCCTTCCCCCTCCCCCCCCCCCCCCCCAAGATAGGTACTGTATTTGCTTTTTACCAAGGTTCTGGGACCTCACCTGACCTCTGGGAGTTCTTACAGATGATAACCACATCAATAATAACTGCATAATAATAGCTCTGCATTTACTTCAGCCAGTTCCTTGAGTGCTTTAGGACAAATCTCATCAGGACCTGCTGAATTGAAAACTTCTGTCATATCTAAGTAATTTTAACTTTGTTCTTAACCTACTCTAGCAGAACACCTATTTCCCCCTCTTTCCCCAGGCCTTACTGCTAATTTTATTCATTATCCAGTGGCTGGCTTTTTTTTCTTTTTTCTTTTCTTTTCTTTTGAAGATGAATAAAAATTACATGAAACACTTTAGCCTTCGTTGGATCGTTCCTTATTAGCTTCCCCACATTTGGAGAGGGACCTATATTTTTCTTGTATTTTGTCTTTTCATGTGTAACACCCCTACACACACACACACACACACACACACACACACACACACACTGGGTTGTATACTGTGTTTTTTGGGTGCATATTTTGGTATGGGCAAAATGGCCTCTGTTCTGGCTTACGTGCTCAGCATGTGGCAAGCTTGGGCATGTATCTAGGGAAAATATGTAAAACCCTCTGGCTTCATTGGCCAGAAGAAGAAGAGGATGCTTCAGGCAGATAGGTTGGGAGAAAGAATGAAATGTGGCCCTCCCTGATTGGACAAGGCTTGGATGATGTCACATCAGGTATATAAGAACCACTTATGAAGATTCTTGCTCTTTTTCTTGGGGCTCCTGAGAGCTGCACGGCTGCATTGGGAGCCAGAAAATCTGCTCTCCATGCCTTCCCCCTCTTCCCCCCTTCACTGGAGAGGCAAGCAAACACTATTTGAAGGGAAAGCCTCAGGCAGAGAGAGAGAGAGAGAACCTGTTTGGGAGTTTGAAACTCCTATTTCCTCTCTCTTTCTCTTTTGTTTTTTTTTTTTTTCTTAAGTGAGTTAACACCATAGGAGTGTTAATCCCTGAAGCAAACTGCCAGGAATGGGTCCTGCAAGTTACTGGCTACAGGGGTCTGGGCACTTCTGATTTGTACTTGTATTGTCTCAGCACTGGGCTGAGACTGGGGCTAGGGACAGAAGTTACACACAAACTGGTTTAAGTGATCAGAAACTGGTTTAAGCCTGTAACAGAACAGAATCTCAGCGTACATATACCAATTTCAAAATGGCTGAAACTGGTTTAAGATAAATCTGGTTGAATGTAGTATCAGACATAAGTGATTAAGCACAAACTGGTTTATGGAACTCCTGACCCAGACCCCTTCACGGTTTAAGTTAAATCAGAGTCCCCCAGCATCCTAGCATGTTTTCCAGCTTTAGACTGGGCTGGGCCATCTGCTTCAGAGAGCAGGGCTGGCCCTGCCCCTCTTCTCCCTAGCTGGAGCAGTGAGGGTTGGCTGACAACGGGGGGCAGCCTAGCTGGGGGTGCAGCCCAGTCTGCAAGGGAGACGAGGATTTCCCCCACCCCAGCCAAACCTGGCTAGGGGCTGGGGCCAGCAGCATGTGTTAAACAGCCATTCCCCGGCTCAAACTTACTGCTGGCTGCAATTTTGGGCTACAAATCCCAGAGACACCTGGAAGCAGGAAAAGGAAGTGATGAGTAACCCTGCAGAGTCCTGCCCTTGTAATTCTGGACTACAAGTCTCAGAGACCTCTGGGTGCAGCAGGACGAGGCAGTGAACACACATCCAGAGAGCTGTGCTCTAGCCCCACCCCGAGCTTCTGGCCTGAGCTACTGCAGGCATGTAGCTGCATTTCCTGAACCAATGGTAAAATGTCTCTTTACTTCTGTTTCAATTTAATCTTAGACTGTGCAGCTTAGACTAACCTGCAAAGACTAAATTGGTTCAGCCTCAGGCTTTTTAACTTTCTATACTTAGCCCAGATGTCCAGGCTGCAACCATAGGCCTACACCTTTTTTCTGCTGTTTCTACAGGTGTGGTGTTTCAGCCTAGCTGCAAGGCTGAATCCCAGTAATATGTTCAGGCCTCAGTAGAGTGTAAGCCTGGCTGGCTTTTGCTGCTCAGTTCAGGCCCAGTGAGGTAGACCCAATCTCTTCTTTGATGTTTTCTTTTCCAGTTTTTGCCCAGCAGAACTGGGATTGGAACTAGGAACTTAGGGGTGTAGTATGCTGTCTGGAGCCACAGTTAACCCCTCAAGGCCACCACATTGATGTAGGGATCTCCCTATTGTGTTGCAGGGAGCAATGAGGGGCCCATTGCAACTCGGACCCACCCTCTCTAGCAGCTTCCCATGGTCCAGCATACCCAAGGAGCAGCTCAAAGGACTCTCTAGTGAAAGCCCCCCTCTCCAGCCCATTGCTGAAGGGCAGGTATAAGGGTGGTGGTCCCTAGAACTTCCTTTTGGTGAGACCCAACTCCCAGACTGCCTGGGCATGGGTGAAGTCTCCCCAAAAGTGTGCAATCTATGATCTATGTCTTGTTTTTGGTAGCATTTTAAATTGTATTTAGTGTTTCCTTTGTTTCCTTTGCCTTTGCTTCTGTAAAAAATGTATCTTCTGTTTAAACTACTTGCAAGGATGGGGGGGGGGGTTGTTTATGAGGGACACCCTAGTAATTCATTTATTTAGTGTTTCCCAGGTGGTCTGGGTGGGGGCTTGAGCCAAAGTGAAATATATTTGGACCCCAAAAGTGAACCCTGCCCTTGTTGCTGCCAACCAGTGCCTGGCAGTAGCCTTACATATATATTTGTAAAATATATAATAAATATATATTTATACAGATCCTTTTTTTTTGCCTTTTGTATCCCCCTGCTAGATGTATCTTGATTTGTGCCTTCAGCACATCTTATACAATGTGCACCCATTCTTATGGGAGACTGACATGTTGACATCTGTGTTGGATATGGCTGCCAAACATTATGCAGCATAGGACATAAATTGATTATGTGTCACTGCAATCACTAGACACAGCACTTCAGAAAAGGCAGATGAAATAGCTGTCCCAGTTCCCAGACTGTGGTCTTTTTCCTTCAAATTATCTCTCTCCCCCTTTTCTTTTTTTATCCTCCCAACCAGCTGGTTCCTTCCATCCCAAAAACAACGACTAAGCCAGACACTGCTCTTGATTACACCACTAAACAATGGGAGCAACTCCAGTGAAATTAGCGGAGTTACTCCTCCTACTCACCCATCCATTTTATATCCAATCTAGTTAAATTCAGCGTATCTAGGCATTCATCCCTGAGTTGAAATAGAATGTGGTGCACTAAGCCAGCATATCTGCTGGTATGCAAATGTGCATAGGTCCACTAACGTCAATGAAGTTGGATATATTAGTGTTACAGATTTTTGTCAAGAAATGTCCAATCCCAAAGTGCATAACAGGAATAATTTGCCCGGGTATAGTGCTTTTCATCAGAGAAATTCAATATGCCCTGCAAATAATGAAGACCTGAGCTGGGTTCCTTAAAGGCATCTAGCTACGGTGATGCTGTGCATTGAGATATATAATTGGAACTGAAAAAAAAATAGAGTTATATTTCCCAGGTTTTCACATCTTTAATGTGGACACTCAGAATAATAGAAATCATAGAAAATTGTGTTTGGAAGGGAGCTCAGGAGGTCATCTAGTCCAACCCTTGCTCCAAGCAGGACCACCTCCAACTAGCTCATTCCAGCCAGGGCTTTGTTGAACTGGGCCTTCAAAACCTCCAAGGATGGAGATACCACCATCTCTCTAGGTGACCCATTTCAGTGTTTCACCACCCTCCTAGTAAAAGAGTTTTTTCCTAATATCCAACCTAAACTTCCCTTGCTGTAACTTGAAACCATTGCTCCTTGTTCTGCCATCTGCCACCACTGAGAACAGCCCACCTCCATCCTCTTTGGAATCCCCTGTTAAGGAGTTGAAGGCTACTATCAAATCCTAACTCAGTCTTCTCTTCTGCATACTAAATAATCCTAATTCTCTCAGACTCTCCTCATAAATTATATGCCCCAGCCCCCTAACCATTTTTTCGTTGCTCTCCACTAGACCCTCCAACTTGTCCACATCCTCCCTGTAATGGGGGGCCCAAAACTGGACACAGTACTCCACATGTGGCCTCATCAGTGCTAAATAGAGGAGAAGAATCACTTTTCTGGATCTTAAATCTTTTAGGATTCAAAGTATCCAATAGGCTAGGCAGACAGATGCCTAAACAAGACCATACAAAGTATGGAAAAAGGGGGTCTGCCTGGAACCTTGCCCCTATGTTTAGACAGCAGCCTTGAAACCAGGACCTTAGTCTTCCTAGACAATCTGGTTACCCAGACCTACAGCAGTCATGAGCGAGTGGATGGGACCTGCCTAACTAAATGTGGCTCTGACCTTTCCCTTGTACCCCATTGGCTGACCAACTACTTCTCCTATTTAAAGGCAGAAAGGGGAACAGAAAGTAGCTAGCCTTGATCTGATTCTTGACTGTGCTCCAGTAAATTGATTGTGTCTTGATCTTCTGGTTCCTGACTTGCCACGCTATTGGATTCTACTCACCAACCCTGATTTTCAGCTTTGATTCCACATTTCTACAACTCTGGTTATAATCCTCCAACCTCATAGCCCTGATTTCCCAATTTGTCCCCATCCCTGGGTGCCCCTGTTTGAGAACCTGATACTCTTGGAGTTAGCTGTTATTTATGCAGTTTCCTTCAGCATGGATTTGAGCATTGCGAACAGGTTGGAATTCAGTATCATAAACTGACTCCAGGCATACATGTTCACTCCTGGGTCAGCTGGATTTAAGATTATACACTCCAATTAAATATTGCTTGTAGTGTAAAAGACATTGTGTGATCTGACGGCAAAGCAAAGTCACCGTTCTGAGCTCTCTTAATTTTTAAATATTGAAGAAGGTTGTAACATGCTTTTCTCAATATTAGGTTGAATCATGTTATTTTTCCTTTAAGATTCTCATGTCTTACTTTTTTTTTATTTTTTAGTTTTATCTCTTCCCCTTTGGGGGGAAAAACAATATGAATTTCATGAATGCCAGTAAAAGTGTGTGCGCGCATATATATATATACTGCATTATATAAGTCTCTGAATAATATTCAAACATATATCGGATGGTTATATAACGAGTGGCTCCTGTTCTTAAATTTTAAATCATCCTTTGCTTTTTAAATATGCCACTGCCTTTGCTCATTATGGGTTTCTGCTTCTGTGTTTGTTTCCAGCTCAAGTAGATTTTCAATGCTTCTGAAATGTTCAATGTCTTTTTTTTTTTTTGGTTGTAGCCTCGAAGACATGGGCTTCTTATATTTCCCATACACTGTTAAGTTTCAGGGGAAAAAAAATGTTGGAACCATAAGGATATTTTCACTGTCTTAGATACACTTATTCTTACAAGTCATGTCTACCTAGAAAAAAGAGCTCCTTTTAAGTGAACTTACCTTTAATGAATTCAGCAAACTAGTCTTCAGAAAGGACAAAATAAAAAAAAAAAATGCTTCAAAACCTCAAGAACAAGTATATGGATGTTTATGTTACAGTGGAGGGTCATGATATGGGGTGGCTGACTAGATGGACTCTAAACATGCCCAGAAAACCAGGGCAATCAGATTCTTTATGCATATTCTGATTTCTCTTAATTGTTATTGAATTGCTTAGGCTGGCCTTATAAATATGCACTTCTCAAACAAAATGACTGATGTTCCAAGCATGCTCAATTCCTGTGTTCAAAACAGTGGATCATTCATAGATTTCATAGACATTTGGGCTGGAAGGGACCCTGGAGGATCATTGAGTCCAGCCCCCTGTCCCAGGGGCAGGAAGTCAGCAGGGATCATAGGATCCAAGCAAGATAAGCATCCAAATGTGTCTTGAAGGTGTTCAAAGTGGGTGCTTGAACTGCCTCCAGTGGCAGTCTATTCCAAACCTTGGGGGCTTGGACAGTGAAGAAGTTCTTTCTTATGTCCAGCCTGAATCGGTCGTGGCGGAGTTTGTGACCATTCAATCTTGTCATCCCTTGGGGCGTTCTGGTGAACAGACATTCCCCAAGATCTTGATAAGCACCCTTGATAAACTTATAGGTGGCCACTAGATCATCCCTGAGCCTGCGCTTTTCCAGGCTGAAGAGCCCCATGGCTCTAAGCCTTTCATCATAAGATCTGTTTTCCTGACCTCTGATCATGGGCATGGCTGTCCTCTGCACCCTCTCAAGCTTCTCCACATCATTTTTGAATTGTGGAGCCCAAAACTGGACACAGTACTCCAACTGTAGCCTCATCAAGGCCAAGTACAGGGGGAGAATGACGTCCCGGGATTTGCTTGAGCAGCATCTATGGATGCAAGCCAGCGTTTTGCTTGCTTTACTAGCTGCAGCATCACACTGAAGGCTCATGTTCATCTTGTGGTCAACCATGACCCCCAAGTTCCTTTCATCTGTAGTGCTAACCAGCATAGCACTACCGAGCCTATAAGCATGCTGCAGGTTTTTCCTCTCAAGGTGGAGAACCTTGCATTTTTCAGTGTTAAACACCATCACGTTCTTGTCCACCCATTTCATGAGCCTGCCAAGATCTGCCTGGATCACCCTCCTGTCCTCAGGTGTGGATGCTTTACCCCAGAGTTTGGTGTCATCAGCAAACTTGGTCAGTCCACTCCTGACACCAATGTCTACATCATTGATGAAGATGTTAAGTAGTATAGGCCCTAGGACAAAGCCTTGAGGGACCCCACTGGTTACAGTGCACCACAACAATTGGCTCCCATCAACCGCCACCCTCTGGGTCTTATCGCAGAGCCAATTCCCCAGCCAGCGGATCATAGTGAGGTCGAGGCTGCACTTAGCCATTTAGCCAAGAGGTGATTGTGGGATACCAGACTGAAGGCTTTTTAAAAGTAAAGATATACATAAAAGGAAATGAGATTGGTCAAGCAAGACCTACCTGCAACAAACCCATGCCGAGTATCCCTCAGGATATCACCTTCAGCTAGTCTGTTAAGGATGGACTCTTCTTCTTACATGCTGGAATGCACAGAGGTGCACTGAAGTGTATGGGCCTTTGCTTGCTTAAAAAACATGTATTTGGCACTTAGATGAGTTGCACATAAGAAGGAGGCATGCAAATCCAAATGAGAAGTGATTTTTGTGCATAAATCCCTTTTTTTTTTAACCTGGCCCCTAATCCTAAAGGCCACTACTCAGAGATAACTACTTCTTTCAGAGTTTGTGGTCCAGTTGCTTGGTGCAGGAGAGACCCAAACACATACATGACTAACTTTCATAAGCTATAATTGTCACAGAAAGAGATTCCATCCTCTTGACTACTTGAATGAATACCAGTTTCTGTAAACACAAACTAGCACATTTGGAGAGACAGCATGATGTTGTGGAGGTGATATTTAGGGTTCAGTGAGATCCTTCAAAACCTCAATCAATCATTTCCTATTTCTGCAGCTACCTAATTTTCCTCTTGTTTGCCAGTGACATTCTCTAGGCATATAAGTTCCCTAACCCTGACACTCCCAAGATTGATCGGCATTTAAATTTTGGTGGGCTTCCCAGAACAGACACTGTCCCACTTATCTCAGTACTGAAGTCCATACGATAGGCATTCTGAGGGCCCACTCCCTACATCAGGCCTTAATACAAAAATCAGTAGGATATATGAGACTTCTTGTCAACTCATAACTTTCCCTTATTTGGAATAAGGACTTGGTGAATATTGCACATCCAGGAGAGTGCAAAAATCACTGGTGATTTAGATAACCTGGGAGATTAGGACTTTCATGACCTGGTTTAAGTGTCTGACATCAGAAGGGGCTGCTCAGATGGGCAACAGGAGTTAGGTACCAAGCAAGAATTGAGGGATTGCAAATAAGACCCACCTCCCTCTTTTGTATTTTCTGCTGGCAAGTTAAGTGACTCTGAGCTTAAATGATAAAGGCCTTGGAAGACAAGCTATATGAGTAAAGGCTGAAAGAAATAGGCATGTTTAGTTCATGGGAAATGTGATTGAGAGGATATGATGTCTAAAGGACTGCCAAAAAACAGTGGGAAGACTTTTTCATTTTTTTCATTAGAAAAGGCTTCTTCACTTAGAGAAGTGAGGAAGTGGACTAGGGAAGATGTAAAATCTCCATCATTTGGAGGTTTTTTCAAGAAGAGGCTGGATAAGCATTGGTCATGGGTGATCTCAAAATAGATATGCCTGGACTGGTCTGGAAAGAACAATAGTCGGAAGCCCCGGCGTTCCCCCTGCCCACCACCACACAGATTGTTGGGTGATAATGAGGAGAGCTCTGCAGCTTTGAACAGGTAGATATGGCAACTGACCATGCTCAACAGCAGGAGAATAAGGGCTTTATTATACCTTATACTATGACCTGCACAAAAGTCAGTGTTTGTGCTAGCTTGAGTCTGGAAGAGTCACGCTTTCAGGCCAGCAGTAGCCTTGAGGAGTGAAAGGTAAAAGTCCCCCTTTCTCATTATTGGATCCCTCCCTACCACACCTGCCCATGGGGCTCCTCCAGTTCCCTCCCATCTCCAGGACTCCCCCCTGCCCTCCCCCTGATTACTTGTGGCTGGCCGCACTGTCTGTCCCAGTGGAGCAGGAAGGGAAGGATTAACTTGCCTTCCTGGCCCTCACCATTGCCACTGTGAGACCGTTGCTCTTCTCTGCGCTGAGCCGGGTTCAGAGAGCAGCAGTGGTGGTGGCAGCCAAGCAAGCAAGTTATGCTTCCCTGCCTACTCCCCCAGGACAGACAGTATGGGCAGCCACGAATAAGCAGAAGGACAGCATAGGGGGAGGGGAGGTGCAGCAAGCAGGAATTTGTGGAGCTGGGGGCATGCATGGGGTCTGATGCAGCAGGGGAGCGAGGTGGGGAGGATGTTTTACATTAAGGTGTAGCCTAGAGTGGCTACAGCTTAGTGTAACATGAACTGGGTAAAACATTAGATACTATGCTGGCTTGGAGTGGTGTGACTTTGAGCTGCATAATGAGTGTTTAAAACTAGTTCCAGGTGTTAATATATGGACAATACAGGTGTTAAGAGCTCCAGGAGCCACCCAAAATTACAGTGTAATAAGGCCCTAAACCAGAGCTACACAACTGGCAAAGTTACAAAAGAAGATTAAAGCAGCTAGGATAATGGAGATTCTCACAGTCTCATCTCCCAAGTAGGGCAAGGTAGCGAGAGATTTAAGGAATGGAGTTAATGAAAGAGGTGTTATTTTAAGATTTATAGAATACCATCTTCTGAATGTTAAATTAAAATGATTTATTTGGGTATTTTTCTCTGGTAGATTTAGCAGTTGATCCCCTAGAAGGTCTTAAATTACCACTCTGGAAGTGAGATTTTTGTGTCTAATCCTAGGAAACTGCTGAAGCAGGATGCATTAAACATTATATTGGCTTGACTTATTAACTGATGGTCTAATTAAGGATCAGGATAGTCCCTTGGTATTATCGTTTTAGATGAGAGAATGCGTGGACTAGATTTCTTATGATGGATGGTTTTATTGGGGAATTAAGCAGCAAGAATGATTTGGGGAACTCAGTTAATTCTTTTTTTTTCCCTCTTGTTAATAATATATTTATATTATGTGTGTATGCATGTATATTTATATATGTATATTTGTGTGTAATATACATAGATTATATACACACACACAATGAACTAAATTTGATAAAAGCATTTAAATTACATTTTCGCATGAGTAAAAACAAACAAAATATTTGGACATTGTATCTGGAAAAAGGATTCTGTCCCTGTCAGGTCTTACGCACAACTGTTCGGGTTCTAAAGCCTAAATGAGGGACATTCTGGACCACTAGTTCAGATATTCATCTATCTAAAATCAAGAACACACTGTAGTTAGTATGAGATTCTCCATCCTTCCTAAGGACTTCCAACAGCCAACCTTCCAGGTTGGCTGATCTCGTACGGCAAGCTTTAAACTAGACTCGCCGGGGGAGGGGGCTGCAGGAAGAAGAGGAGATGCCATCAGGGCAAGGGGTGCAAAGGTAAGTAATGGGGGTCCTGATGGTCTGCCTAATCGGCGGGGGGGGCACACAGTCTTGCAAGGCCTTAAATGCCTGTACACCAATGCTCGTAGCATGGGGAACAAACAGGAGGAACTCGCCCTCAGAATAGCTAGTTCAAATCCAGATGTCGTAGGGTTAACAGAGACGTGGTGGGACTCATCCCATGACTGGGCAGTTAACATTAGGGGCTATAGGCTGTACAGGCGGGATAGAGAAGGCAGAAAAGGGCGGGGGGGTGGCACTCTGTCAAGGAGCACTACACATCCTCTGCCAGCAGAATGGGGTCAGGGGAAGGGCAAGCTGAAGTGCTCTGGGTCAAGATCCCATCTGCTGGGAGGAGCAGTCAGCCGGGACGGACCGCTCCAGGAGGTTCTTGGCCGAGTTGCAGGACCTCCACTTGATTCAGGAGGTGCACAGTCCCACCAGAGGAGATGCTCTGCTGGACCTGGTCCTGGCCGCAGGCGACGACCTGGTAAGAGGCCTCCAGGTTCTTGACCACCTGGGCAATAGTGATCATCGCGTGCTGGAATTCACCATCCAGCGTAGAGTGTCAAGGGCCCGCAGCAAGGTGGTGGCCCTAGACTTCAGGAGGGCCAACTTCAGTGAGATGAGGAGATTAGTGGGAGAGGAACTGGGGTCCTTGAGGGCAGAGGAACTCAGCGTCCAAGAGGAGTGGTCGTTCCTTAAGGAAACGATACTCGGGGCCCAAGGGGTGTCCATCCCGACAAGAAGCAAGGCGGGCAGGAGTGTCCAAAAGCCCCCCTGGCTCACCAAGGGTGTCCGGGAATGCCTGCTTGCCAAAAGGGTGGCGTACGCCCGGTGGAAGGGGGGTGTAATCTCCAAAGAGGAGTATACCTCCTCTGCTCGGGCCTGCAGGCGGGCTGTTAGGAAGGCCAAGGCGGAGATAGAGCTCGGATTAGCGTCCAGGATTAAGGATAACAAAAAGTCCTTTTTCAAATATATTGGGAGGATGAAGAAGGCGCCGGGTAATGTGGGGCCCCTGCAGGATATGCGGGGCAATCTGGTGGTTGCGTCAGAGGATAAAGCGGACCTCTTTAACCAATTCTTCACCTCCGTTTTCTTGTGCAGGGACCGGGACTTCCCTGCTGTGATAGAAGCCGGACGCGAGGGGATCGCCTTCAGACCTCAGGTTGGGGAGGACCGGGTTAGAGAGCTTCTGGAGGGGCTGGACGCGTTCAAGTCAGCGGGTCCGGATGCTCTCCACCCCAGGGTGCTGAGGGAGCTGGCTGGGGTTATTGCAGGGCCCCTGGCACGGCTCTACGAGCGATCGTGGTGCTTGGGCCAGGTGCCAGACGATTGGAAGGTAGCTAATGTGGTCCCCATCTTCAAAAAAGGGAAAAGGGAGGACCCGGGCAATTATAGGCCCGTCAGTCTTACCTCAATCCTGGGGAAGCTCTTTGAGAAGATCATCAAGGAGCACATTTGTGATGGGCCGGCATCAGAAATGATGCTCAGGGGCAATCAGCATGGATTTATTAGGGGGAGATCATGTCAGACCAACCTGATTGCCTTTTATGATCAGGTCACAAAGGCCATGGACGCAGGTGTCGCGGTGGATGTAGTCTTTCTGGACTTCAGCAAGGCCTTTGACACCGTCTCTCACCCCATCCTAATTAATAAACTAGGCGACTGTGGCATAGATGCCTACACAGTCAGATGGATTGCAGATTGGCTGAAGGGTCGCACTCAGAGGGTGGTGGTGGATGGATCATACTCGACTTGGGGGGAGGTGGGTAGTGGAGTCCCCCAGGGCTCGGTCCTGGGGCCTGCGCTGTTCAATTTCTTCATCAGCGATCTTGATGTTGGGGTGGAAAGCAACCTGTTTAAATTCGCTGATGACACCAAAATTTGGGGGGAGGTGAGCACGCTAGCAGGGAGAGAGAGATTGCAGAAGGATCTGGATAGGTTACAGGGGTGGGCAAACAGGAACAGGATGTGTTTCAATACGGACAAGTGCAGGGTGCTGCACTTGGGTAGTAGGAACCAGCAGCACACTTATACGATGGGGAGCTCCCTACTTGAGAGCACGGAGGCGGAAAGGGATCTTGGTGTCATTATTGACTCCAAGATGAACATGGGCCGACAATGCGAGGTCATGGTTGGCAGGGCTAACCGGACCTTGTCGTGCATCCACAGGTGCATCTCGAGTAGAGCCAGGGAGGTGATCCTCCCCCTCTATGCGACGCTGGTCAGGCCGCAGCTGGAGTATTGTGTCCAGTTCTGTGCGCCCCATTTCAGGAGGGATGTGGACAACATGGAGAGGGTCCAGAGGAGGGCCACCCGCATGATCCGGGGACAACAGGGCAGACCCTACAGTGAGAGACTGCGGGACTTGAACCTATTCAGCCTCCACAAGAGAAGGCTGAGGGGGGACCTGGTGACCGTCTATAAACTCACTAGGGGGAACCAGAAGGGTTTGGGGGAGACGCTGTTTCCCCTAGCCCCCGCTGGCATAACAAGGAGTAATGGGCACAAGTTGATGGAGAGGAGGTACAGATTGGACATCCGAAAAAACTACTTCACAGTTAGGGCGGCTAGGAGCTGGAACCAACTTCCAAGGGAGGTGGTGCTGGCCCCTACCCTGGGGGTCTTTAAGAAGAGGCTGGATGCCTACCTGGCTGGACTCATTTGAGTCCCGTTTTTGTTTTTAGGGTTTTTTGTTGTTCTCCCGCCCTGGCGGGGGGGCGGGCTAGAAGATCTATTAGGTCCCTTCCGACCCTAAAACTATGAAACTATGAAACTATGAAACAGCTTCACTGGCTACCTAGAATCCCAGTAACGATCATTACTACAGCTCCACTCCTAAAACATCCTTTCAGACTGCCAATACCTTCACTGGGGTTTGGTTGTATGAACTTTATGCTGCTCCAGCTCTGGAAGACTATTTTCCTGTCCCCTTGCATCTCTTATACCAGTGATGCTCAAACTTCTGGTCCCATGGTCTAGATGAGTGGTATGGTCTGCTAGCCAGATTACATATGTGGGATTGGTCCATAAACCTGATCCAGCATGGGGTTGGTCCCCAGGTGTAATCTGGCCATGTGTGCTAGCCGAGCCCCATGTGCTAGATCCAGACATGGAGTGACCTTGCACTCTGGCCCAACCACACACTGGTGCAGACTAGCATGTAAAGTCACATCATCTGGCCTGCAGAGTTCCCCATGAGTCCAAGAAGTTTGGTAGCAGGGGAGCTGCAATTAATGCTGCTACTGCTCTCCTGCTGATTAATTATAAGTACTGTGGAGAGACACAAGGGCCAGATGACATGGCCTCATGGGCTGGATCTGGCCTCTAGGGTGGAGGTTGAGCATTCCTTGCTTATACCACGACAGAGATGCATAGGGACTCAGGAAAGGACAAGAATCATCCCTAGAGACCTTGAATGCCAGATCTTCCACCAGTCTAAGTTAGCATTGTTCTGTGGAAGTCAGTAGAGATATGCTGATATAGCCGCTGTTCAGTCCCTGTTGCTGTGCATTGCTTTTGTAGGCACGTTACCATGTATTTGACATATCTCAGAGGAACTTTTTTGTTGGTTACTAAGTCTCCAAAAGTGACGTACTCCTCCTACCTAGTTTGACCCATTCCATTTTATACCACCTCATGCCATTGTAATTACATATCTAAAATCATATAATTATTTGTTTATCACAGCAACTTCAGATTTTCTTTCACCTCTAGTTTCTTTGGACCTTTCAGCTCTGCTTGACCTCTGTTTGCCAGGAGATTATTATTATTAGTTCAATAATATGTGTATTTGGAGTATCTGAATTAAGCAGTTAGGAATATAACTGGACTGCCAGCTGCAGTGAGTGAACCATAAAAGAGCTACAGATGATCCATTGGCACTTACCACTTCTTCCACTATGCTCTACCTGTTTATCATCTTGTGGATACTACATATAGGTATGATAGTGCAGTTTATGTATTATGCTGTGATTTTGTGAATCTTCTATTATTTCCCTAGGCTCTTTAAATTGTCTTTTTATCCAATTCTTGTTTTGAACAGGGACCAAAATTCTGGTATTCCAGGTCAATTCCTCTAATCACTAAGTTACAGAGGGGCCCACTTGTTCTTGAATACTTTGCTGCATGGTATCAGAGGAGGGGATGACTAGAATAGCCTATAGTCTAGTGGTCAGCGTACTCTCCTGGGAGATGGAAACTGTCATTTGGAAGCCCTGAAGCTATAGGAGGCAAGTGCATTCCTGACTTCTCCTTCCTGGAGGTCTTGAACAAAAACCCCAATTTTTACAAAAAAGGAGGGTGTAACCCCCCCCTCCCCAAATTAAAAAAAAAAAGAAAGGTTATAGGCATCCACCTTCAGAAGGAAAATCTGGCTGCGGATCCCAAGAGGCCATGGCTACCTTCCTGTAGCCCTTAGTAAAGCACCTGGGGAATGGATTGTAAAGCTCTTCCTTGTCTGCAGCCATTCCTACAGGGAAAATTTTTAGACAGCCGCACACAGAGGGCTGCATCCTGTTTCACTTTCTGTGGCCTGTATGCAGCTGTATAGCTGCAGGGTTTTTTGGCACTTATGCACAGTTTTTAAATCAGTTCTAGGTGCACAGTCCTGCATGGCACTCTCCGAGATTGTGCGTGTTCCAGGACACTCACAATCCAGTGTATTCCAGTGTATTCAGTAGAGCTGCACTCTGGTCGCATGTCTGTACACATAAGGCTGGGTAAGTCCTGAAATTTTAGTCAGGAAAGAACCATGGCTAGTAAATGGCATAGTAGGAAGGCAGCTTCCCCATGTTTTGTCCCAGTAGCCTACATTACAAGCAAGAAGTGTAGTTTGTAGAGGCCCTGCACCCAGGGTGAGTTTTAATTTGCATCCTGAAGTGCTGTAGCCACCAGGTCACTACCAAGTAGGGCTGTGTGAAACTTCAGTCCCTGATTTGATTCAGTGGAGATTCAGCCTGATTCAGTGGCTGAATCTCCAAATCTAAATCAAATAAGGACACCCTTTAATCTCTCCAAATCGAAACGGAGCCCTCCAAATTGATTCAGAGAGATTCGGAAAGATTCGATGATTCGGATATGGACACAGCTTTAAATATTTTTTTCTACTTACCTCAAGGTAGCAGGTGGCTCGTGAATGCTGAAATGATGGGATGGATGGAGTGTGGGGAGGTACCTTCATTCCATTTCTGGGTTTCACCGCTGAGCATGAGGGGGCCCCCCCGTGCTCCTGTAGGACATTCCATTTGCCCCAGCATCGCAGTGTTCACAAGCCGCGCCTGGTACCTCAAAGTATGTTAGAAAAAGCATTTAAAGGTGTGTCTATGGCCGGATCACTGATTCTCTGAATCAGCATTGAATCTTCAGATTCGGATTTGGCCGAATTGAATTAGGAACAGTGATCCAAATCAACGAATCAAGTCACTGTCCCCAATTCAGGCCAAATCTGAATCCGAATCTGAATCAAATATGGCCCGTTTTTCATACCGCTACTACCAAGGCTGCTTTCCAGCCTCCGAGAGTCACTCTAATCAAAATGCTACAGTCTCTCGTGTATCACCATCCCCACACTAAAAAATGTCAGTCTGGTGCTTGAACTAAAGCTCGTTTAATGAACTTTAGCTCGAGCGCCCCAGCCACCATTTTTAAGCATGGCGATGCTGATGCACAAGACGCAGGAGGTTGCTGGAGACTCCAGCAAACTCAGTTAATCAATTTTGCTTGCTCCAATACACTGTAATTACTAAGTGTCGAAGCAGCCTCCATGCTCATGTATAAGCATCCTTGAGTTCCAACTACTTCCCTAGGTCCCTAACCATGCTACCATATTTCTTTCCTAATAACACTTCCTCTAGCCTCTACCTCCTCCCATTTACAAGCAGCTCATCTACCACAATGCCTGTCCACACCAGCTTTATAAGGTACTCGTAGATCCTTAGACATCCTCCCTAAAGAAGAAGTAGCAAAGACCACAGAGTTTTCTACTCAAATGAAAGCTCTACTTCCTTTCATAAGCAATTTGAGGGCCAAAGAGTCTAGTGGCAGGAACTGGGCCTTCTTAATTAGTAAAAAGAACCGAACATTAAAACCAAAAAATCTTTTTTTAATTCTCAAAATCCACAAATTGTTCTATTAGCAAGATTGGAAATCTAAGCCAGGAAACACTTTAAGGCTTCATTGCTTAACTGTACAGGAAGTTCTGTCTGTTGGATTTAAATATCTCCAATCTGAGATTTCCCTGGTGGATGCTTTTGATCCTTTAGCAGCCTCCTCACGTGTTGTGCAAGTGATACCTAATTTGAAAATGGATAAACATCTTCCAATTCTTACACAGGGCCTGATCGTGTTGCTGTGAAGCATTATCTGCCTGAGAACTCCTGCTCCATAAATGGTGAAAAAAAAAAGAAAAAAGAAAGAACTATTGGGAAATGTTACTTCACACATGTGTTATTTCAAAGATAGATCCTTGGAGTTTTCTATTTTAAGTTTGTATGCTTCACTGAATGCAGCTTTAAGAAATGCTGCAACTCCAGCTCTTGTTGGCATCAGTCATTCCCCCGTACACTTTGCCTGCAGTTAAATTTCCACATCAGCATCTAGTACAACTCCCAGTGATTTTGCATTCTTTTAAGCTCTTCAGTAACTATAGGCCAAAATATCTCATTATCTTTAATCTTCCTACTTTGCCAGAGAAGTCTGAATCAAGCTCTTATTTGGACAGAAATTTGTTTATGGGAAGAAAGTGACAAACCTGGAGATATCTGATCATTTCAGTAAAGGCCATAACATTTTCCTGGAACACGCACAATCTCGGAGAGTGCCATTTATTTTACTTGGTCAAAAATACACGGGGAAATGTTTAATATTGGGACAGCTGCCCGAAATATAAGCCACTTAGTCACATTTCTTTATTTATTTTTATAATGGAAATGAATGTTTAGATCAGCCACTGCACAGTCTGCCTAAAGTGAGGACCTATGGTATGATACTGTTTTTATTATGAAAGACCACGAGACCATGATGGACAAGACTTTTTAGTTTGCTTGTTTTCTTTTGATTTCGTTTTTTAAGCTTTGTATTGGTACATGTACTGTAGTAAGTGGCATCTGAGTGCAGCAGTGATCAATACAACACAAAGATGGAGATAGGTAGATTGATAAATAGATCAGCCTAGTCCTGTCACCATTATTCATACAAGCAGTCTTAAACTAAAGTGCTTTCAAATCAATGGAAGGGCTCCCATTAACCTCTATAGTTTTTGTTTTTTTTTTTATCAGGGTGTAATTTGTATACTTACATGAGTAGTCCCACAGGGGTCACGTCAAATAAGATTTGTTCATATTGGTAAAGATTGCAAAGGCGGGGGGGGGGGGGGGGTTGTTTTGTTTTTTTCCTTTGGTCTTACATCACATCAGTTCTGCAAGGAGCTGTATTGTTCAGCCTGGAAAATTCAGTGAATCGTGGGACTGTAGCGGTCCACGAGGGTCATCTGGTGCAGTCCCCAAGGTGGAGGCAGCCAGGAGCACTTCCAAAGACACATAGGAGAGGAGAGTCTGAACCAACACCTCCAGCATTTGGTGTCCAAACATAAGACCATTATCCTTCACATAGGGGTTCATTATTACTTTATCTTCACAATCAATTAACAAACAACATTGTGCCTTTTCTATCATCCGTATTAATAGGAATAAGCAACAATTTCCTTTCAGTCAGGTCATTGCACACAGGCCATACATGGCAATCTTAACACATTAGAAACAGAGAAGAGACTCTTATTGATCTCAGAAATGTTTCATAATGTAAAATTCAGTCTCTTTTGTTCTTTGAGTGTGTTTTAGAGTAGCTCTTTAAAGGGCTCCTTTGATTGCTTTTTAGAATGATTTTTTCAAGAGATATAATAACCAAATGTAATATAGCCTAGTATCAGATTAGCAAAGGGAACAACACTTTTGTAATACAAGAAGGAAGCCAAAACCCAGTGCAGTTTTGGCATGTTGATGTAGTTATATGCTGAGGTGAGCTTACAAGGCCCCTCAGTCCTGATGAGATGCCCAGAACTTTTGAAAATCAGGCCCCTTAATTAAGTCTTTAATAAGGATTTACTTGACTCACTTTAAGCATCCAAGTCTCAGATGTTGTCCGTAATCCTTACCACAATATATTTTCCAAGAGGTTGAATCCCTTTCCAAATCAAATCAATGGGAGCTTTGCAGCAGACTACAGAAGGAGCTTTTGGCTATAAAGGAAGACATATGTTTTTACTCTCTTCATTAATATCACATTGTGGTTTCATCCTAACAAGGGCTAAGTGCTGAGTGTCTCTCATCAGCCTTTATTGGAACTTTGCTGTTTTCAAGGTACCACAGGGTAGATATTTTTTAAAATCAAGATATATATAGAAGGCTTCTTGCAATAAACTTAAAATTGGTGTTTTCATAATTGTTTCAGGAAAATCATACAAACAGAAAAGATGATGCCTTTTCTTTTTCAAATGAGTAAAAAAGGAGTGAATGAAAGGGGAAGAAATGGGGGGCGGGGGGCGCGATGAATGCTAAATATTGAGACTTTTCAGAGCCACACAGCTAAAATTAAAAAAAAAAAAATCAACTGCAGTAAATTAAATGATGCCAAATTGATAATTTCATTTTTAAGTTTAAAAAAAAAATGAACCCTCCCCTCCCATGCTTTATTGTTATTGCTGTTGTTGCATCTAGTATTCCTTCCTGATTTCCTCCCCTCCCTCCCCCATTTATTTTTTTAAATAGCAATTATGTACTGTAAAATTATTCCAGGTTATGTACTGGTGGAACCAATGTGAAATACACAAATTATGAGGGTTATAATATGACTGAAAATTGCAATGAATCATGTATGTCAATGATGGGAACAAAAATAATTATATTAATTAAAAAAACTTAAATGGGAAGCCAGAGAGCACTGGGTTGAGTTTCTTTTCTTGAAAATAAATAATAGAAAGCAAGCAGCCTCTGGAGCACACGGGAGCCTGTCAAGACTCCTGTGTCCTCCAGAGGCTCGGAGGACCCTCCGCTGATCGAGACTCCCAGCTGTGGGAGCTCATGGTGCTCTCTTCCTGCTGGAAAATCCCATCAGCTAATGGGGCTTCCAGGTGTGGGAGTGCATGGTGCATTCCCCTGGCTGGAAGCCCTGATCAGTTGATGGGGCTACTAGCCTTGGGGTTCCCCCCCTCCCCCCCGGCACCCAGCAGTATGGAGCAATGAGATCTCATGTGAGATTCCACAATCATACCTCCTGCCATTCACTTGTAGCATGTAAGGAAACATGATTGTTGGGATTCTGCATTAGATCCCATTGCACTTTAATATCTGTCAAAGGCCAAGCAGGAGTACTCCACTGGCTGAAGGGTTGTTTTTTTTTTTTTTAATTGACAGATGAAACACCTACCAGAAAAAAAAAAAAATGAGATTGCCATTTAAAACTAGGAGTAAAGATGCATCTCTGAGCTAATTGCATTCCTCAGAAATGTAGCATATTCTTACCTAAATTGACTGCACTGCAAAATGATTCCTGTTCAGTAGTGAGCCATGAAACGGAGACAGAATGAAACAGTGTCATCTCAGTTTTGCAAAGCTTTCCAACAAAGACAGTACAAGGGCAGTATAATACTTTCAGGGGACCAGATTCAGTGATACCACTGTAAACAATAATAATAGACAAAATGTTAGTAAAAGTATTTATCTTGTGAGCGGTGTGAGGATAAGTCCATCAGTAATTGAGGAGGGGTTCGATGTCACAGGAGCACAGACCAGAAAGTCAGTTATATTCACAGGGGTAAATCCTGCTTCAACTCAATGCATCTAGGTTCCACTTATAGAGGCACTTAGCTGTAATTGTTGGCATTTATACACAGCTTAGCTTCCACAAAACTGTTTGATCTGTTTTTTTTTCCTTTCAAACATGTTCAGTAGAGTGCACACTGGCTAAGTAGTTACCCAGGGAGAATAGAATTGTCTGCTTGCATGCTAACATCCTATAGCCACAGGCTACAAACAGATGTTGCATTTGCCCTAGGATAAACCCTTTTATCCTTGGACAAATTCAAATGTCCATGTCCATTGTCCTGGGATAAATCCTAGATAGGTTCACGGTTTATCCCAGGATGTTTTAAAGTGTGTCTAAACCATTATCTTGGCATTGCATCATTGGCAGAAAAATAGCAGTACATTCAACCGCTCACTGAACCCTGATTAGAAAGGTAACGTGTGTACACATCAGTCCCAAGATATAAACACAGGCACAACTTGTCCAGGGACAAATGCAATGTCTGCTCCTAACTTACAAGTCCCAGAACTTTAGTTTTGGTGTTTGTTCCAGAAGAGGAGGATGACTCTCCCACTTCTTAGTTCAGCAGTATGGCGCAGGGGGGGAAAACCCATCTGGCTCTGTGGGCTGAATGAATGATGGGAGGTCAGTCAACAGGCTGGATTAGGCTCATGGATTCTCCCCACTACATGCTGGATCCACCACACAGAATGCCTGTTTCAGCCACATGTAGTTCAGGTCCCAGACCAGTGGGCTAAGCAGCTGGAGTGGGCACCACACGCGGCATGTGTTCTGGGCCCTGCCCATGGGGTGCATGTGGCACATAGGTCAACTTAGACCCATGGACATCACTGGGGGCTGAATAATGGGGATCTGAGAGCCAAGTCCAGACCATGGGCTATATCTTTGACACGGACATCTAGGGCATTTGCCCAGGGAGAGGGAGACCTAGATTCTAAACCTTCCCTAACCCCAGGGGTCATGTTTTTTTCCTAGCAAGTGCTCTAATCAACAAATCACAGATAGACCGTACCCAGAGCATATTCTAGCCCATTATCTCCTGAAGCTGGCTGACAGAACAGCCAGGAAGGGAAGAGTTGTGGCATCAGGAGTAAGCGAGCAAAGTCCAAGCGAGTGTGGCTTAGTGAGAGGGATGCTGCCTGCATGGGAGGGGAACCCAGCCTGAATGGGATAAACTGCACTGGTATAGTTTCTGTCTATTCCATCTCGGAGGAAAGGCAGCAAGAGGGCACAGCAGCCCCCCTGGCTCTCCAGGGACCTAGCAGACCTCCTGAGGCTAAAAAGAAAGGCCTACAAAGGATGGAGGATGGGAGTCACCTCCAAGGAGGATTATTCTGCACTGGTCCCGTCCTGTAGGGAGCAGACCAGGAAAGCCAAGGCTGCAACTGAACTCCAGCTAGCTTTGAGCATCAAGGACAATAAAAAGTCCTTTTTCAGATATGTGGGGAGCCGGAGGAAAAGCAGGGGCAACATTGGACCCCTGCTGAACCAGATGGGGCAACTGACAACTGACACCCAGGAAAAAGCCAACCTATTAAATAGGTACTTTGCGTCAGTCTTTCATCAG
>NW_005841890.1:1300457-1327343 GCF_000455745.1 Alligator sinensis
GACCAAAATGCTGGCTTGCATCCATAGATGCTTCTCAAGCAAATACCGGGACGTCATTCTCCCGCTGTACTCGGCCTTAGTGAGGCCGCAGCTGGAGTACTGTGTCCAGTTTTGGGCTCCACAATTCAAAAAGGATGTGGAGAAGCTTGAGAGAGTCCAGAGAAGAGCCACGTGCATGATCAGAGGTCAGGGAAGCAGACCCTACGATGACAGGCTGAGAGCCCTGGGGCTCTTTAGCCTGAAAAAGCGCAGGCTTAGGGGTGATCTGATGGCCACCTACAAGTTTATCAGGGGTGACCACCAGCATCTGGGGGAACGTTTGTTCACCAGAGCGCCCCAAGGGATGACGAGGTCGAATGGTCACAAACTACTTCAAGATCGTTTCAGGCTGGACATAAGGAAGAACTTCTTTACTGTCCGAGCCCCCAAGGTCTGGAACAGCCTGCCACCGGAGGTGGTTCAAGCGCCTTCATTGAACACCTTCAAGATGAAACTGGATGCTTATCTTGCTGGGATCCTATGACCCCAGCTGACTTCCTGCCCTTTGGGCGGGGGGCTGGACTCGATGATCTTCCGAGGTCCCTTCCAGCCCTGATGTCTATGAAATCAATGAAATCCAGCAATTATTAAATGCGAGGTGCAGTGGGCCAGCTTCAAGAGGAGATCTGGTGAGTAGTTTGGGCATTGCCTTAACTGTGGAGGACTGGTTCAAGCACTTGGTGAAAAAACTGAAGAAAGTAGTTCAAATCCTTTTAGGGAACGGGGACCCAGAAACTCAATCACTTGCTTCCTAGGTAAATGGCCTAACCACTAGAATAAAACCATGGGAGGACTGCTCTCTTTCATCTTACTTTTATCATGGACATTGTAGCCTGCCACAAGTGGAAATAGAGTATAAGCTAAGCATAAATGCCAAAAATTGTCATTCTGTCCCTATTAGGCACATTAGTAAAAGAGGGTTAAGCCCATAGATTTTAACACCAGAAGACTATGCTTATCTCATCTGACTTTCTGGAAAATACAGGGAGGAGAATTACAGAGAGTGGTTCTTACTGTTCCCTAATACGTAAGTGAATTCTGCCAAACTCCATTTCTAAATGATAGTTATACCCAAAGCTAAACCCAGGATTGAAACTGTTCTAGCCTGTACAAGCATATGGTCCTGAACTCAGATTTTGTATTTTGGTTGTATCTCAGCATCAGATGCATGGCCTCTCATCAACTGCACTTCTGATCTTGAAAACTCCTGAACCTGTCTCTAGAATCACACGATCCTTAACTATAACATCTTATGGGCAGGTTACAGGTCCCAGAGTGAAGAGAGGCCAGAAGTGTCCTCTGGTTTTGTGATCTTTTCTGATGGAGCCTTCTTTTCTGGAGGAGGTGTGTAAATTTTGGGGAGAAGCAACATACATCTGCCTAGTCTTTATCATTTACCCCTTCCCAGGTGGATATCATTGCAGTTGTGGCAGGAAAGAGGAACAGTTCTACAGAGATATCTGGTTCCCTCCTTGTTTTCAAACTTAATGCTCCTCACCTAGATGACCATTTCCTCATGAGGTTCCCAGGTCAAGAATCTCTTTCCAGAAGGAAGATTTCAGACTTTCATCATAGCTTTCCCCACACTCACTGTCTCTCTTCCATGTAAGACTTGTAGGTGTTCAGAGCCCTTTCTTGGGAGCTGTATGTTTGAGAACTTGACCTGTTTTCTCTATGATAATTAATTTGTCTGAGAACTTTCAGAAAGAAAAACATGAAAGATGGATCTTACTGTTCAGCCATGTCAGTTCTACAGGGAACTGTGAAGAAAATGCTTTTGCTGAGCAACGTGAAAAACATCAGAATATGCGTTAGATTTTTTTTAGAGGAATATATATGAATCAAAACATTTCTAAAAGGACAGAATGACTATTGAAGAGGAGCTGAGATAGTACAAAGCTTTATTTTTAGCATTTGCACCGTGGCCTGGTGATAAAGGTCAAATTCCAGTCGATGTAAGCTGACATAATTCCACTGAAATCAGTAGAACCAATTAACACAAACCAATTTGCACCAGCCAAGGATCTGACTTTATCTCATGATGCTCAATTTACAATTTCTGATTATTTTAATGCAACTTGATGGTTTAGGTTTAAAATGGAGGAGGAGCAAAAAAAAAAACTCACCCACCTTTGGGTCAGTAGCCTGATGGGTGGGACAGGTGCATAGAGCATGGGAGAGTTTTTAGTGTCAGTCTTCCAGTAAGAATTATAATTCATCTCTCCCACTTGTCAAGAAGGTGTCCTAATAACAAAGCACTGTGTTGGGCAAGTTACTTGGAAAATGGGAATACAAAATTCATGGAGTCAGAAGCAGAGTAACCAAGTTGGAGCCTGATTCTATAGCCTAATGAGGTCATTAGCCCCCCTGTGTTCTTGCCATTGATCCCATTGTTTGTTTGTTTTTAATCTAAAACCTATTAAAAGAAAAATGTATACATAAAATCAGGGACCAGAACCCAATGCCCACCTCACCAGCAACAGAATCAGGCTCCCGCATATGGATGGACACACCTTAGTTTCAGTCAAGGTACCACACAGAATTAAAGCAGAAAGGTACTGTTTTAAAGCTAGTCCCTGAATCATATAGGTACTTTTGAAAAATGTGCCCTGTAGGGTTTTTGGGCCATGGATTCTCATATGACTAGGAAATGGGGCTCTGATCTCATTTTGGACTTGTAAGCACAGTAAGTGCCCCCCACCCCTTCTCTCCTGTATAATAAGTGTTTGAAAGTGATATTTATGAATTCATGGCAAATATATTGAAAGAACTAGAGGATAAAATGTGAGTAAACTTTCAGTGAAAATTTTTGAGGGTGGAAATAAAAATAAATAAGGGTAGCTCTAGTATAAATTTCATCAAGTGTGCCCAAGACATGTGCTATACCTGCTCATAGCACGCTAGGGATGTCCAACAAGCTTTAATCATATGAGTAACCTTTACTCACACTAATAGTCTCATTCTCAGTTAACAAGGAACCTCACATAAGTTCCTAGCCAAGTTACATGACCTCCACCTCACCCAGGAGGTGCACAGTCCCACCAGGGGAAATGCCTTGTTGGACCCAGTCCTGGCCACAGGCAATGACCTGGTGAGGGGACTGTGGGTGCTTGACCACCTGGGTGATAGTGATCATCGCCTACTGAAATTCACCATCCAGCACAGGGGATCAAAGGCCTGCAAAAAAGGCAGCAGTTCTGGACTTCGGGAGGGCGGATTTCAATGAGGTAAGGCAATTAGTCGGGGAGGCACTGAGGTCCTGGAGGGGAGGGGAGTTGGGAGTCCAAGAAGAGTGGTCATTCCTTAAGGAGACAATCCTCCAAGCCCAAAGGGTGACAATCCCAATGTGGATCAGAGTGGGTAAGAGTGCTCAAAAGCCCCCATGGCTCACCAAAAGTATCCAGGAATGTCTCAAATTTAAAAAGGAGGCATACACCCAATGGAAGGGAGGGGCCATCACCAAGGAGGATTATACCTCCTTGGCTCGAGATTGTAAGGGGACTGTTAGGAAGGCTAAGGTGGAGATGGAACTGGGACTAGCGACCCAGATCAAAGATAACAAGAAGTCCTTTTTTAAATACATAGGGGGTAAAAAGAAGGTACCAGGTAATGTGGGGCCTCTGCAGGACACGCTTGGAAATCTGGTGTTCTGGCGGTCTTTAACAATATATTTTCCTCCATTTTTCTGAGCAGGGACCAGGTCATCCCCCCCACCGGAATCCCGGACGGACCCAGGGGAGGTGCAGCCAGGCCCAGGTTCAGTGAGGACCTAGTCAGGGAACTTTTGGTGGGACTAGATGTGTTCAAATTAGCAGGTCCGGATGATCTGCACCCCAGAGTGCTGAGGGAATTGGCAGAGGTCATTGTGGGACCACTGGCACAGCTTTACTAGCACTCTGCTCTGGCAAGGAGCCAGAGGACTGGAAAAGGGCCAGTGTGGTCCCCATTTTCATAAAAGGGAGGAAGGAGGACCCAGGAAACTACAGGCCCATTAGTCTTACCTCGGTCTTGGGGAAGCTCTTTGAGAAAATTATCCAAGAGCACATCTGTGAGGGACCAGGACTTTAGGAGGGCCTTTGACACTGTCTTTCACTGCATTCTCATAAAAAAAAATAGGCAACTGTGGTGTCGATGCCTGCACAGTCAGATGGGTCGCAAATTGGCTGGAGAGCTGCGCCCAGAGAGTGGTGGTGGACAGGTCTTTTTCAACCTGGAGGGATGTGGGCAGTGGGGTCCCCAGGGCTCGGTCCTTAGGCTCACACTGTTCAATCAGTGACTTAGGTGAGGTGGTAAAGAGCACCTTGTTCGAATTTGTGGATGACACTAAAGTATGGGGAGAAGTGGGCATGCTAGAGGAGAGGGACAGGCTACAACTAGATTTGGACAATTTACAGGGGTGGGCAGATGAGAACAGGATGGGTTTCAACACTGACAAGTGCAGGGTTCTGCACCTGGGGAGGAAGAACCAGCAGCATGCCTACAGGCTAGGGAACTCCCTTCTCATCAGCACAGATGCAGAGAAGGATCTTGGAGTCATTATTGATTCCAAGATGAACATGGGCCGCCAATGTGAGGACAAGGACGCAGTCAGGAAAATTACCGCACCTTGTCATGCATCCACAGATGCATCATGAGCAGGTCCAAGGAGATGATCCTCCCCCTCTGTGTGACACTGGTCAGGCTGCAGTTGGAGTACTGTGTCCAATTCTGGGTGCCGCACTACAGGAGGGATGTGGACAGCATCAAGAGGGTCCAGAGGAGGGCCACTCGTATGATCAGGGGGCAGCAGGGCAGGCCCTACGAGGAGAGGCTATGAGACCTGAACCTGTTCAGCCTCCACAAGAGAAGGCTGAGAGGGGATCTGGTGGCCATCTATAAACTGGCCACGGGGGACCAGCAGGCAGTGGGAGAGTCCCTGTTCCCCCAAGAACTACTGGGAGTAACAAATAATAACGGCCATAAATTGACGGAGAGTAGATTCAGGCTATTTATCGGGAGGCGCTACTTCACAGTCAGGGCGGCTAGGATCTGGAACCAACTTCCAAGGGAAGTGGTGCTTGCTCCTACCCTGGTAATCTTCAAAAAGAGGCTAGATAATCACCTAGCTGGGGTCGTTTAACCCCAGCATCCTTTCCTGCCCATGGCAGGGGGTCAGACTTGATGATCTGCTCAGGTCCCTTCTGACCCTACCAACTATGAAACTATAAATATTCCTCAGATGAGTAATTTTCGGGATCGGGGCCAGGATTCTTACTGTCCTTTCCCACAACAGAGTCCTAGGTTTAGAAGTGAACCACAGAACTGATTTGTTCAAACCCTTACATGGAAGAACGAATGCTTCTCTGAAATCATGGGTGCTCAGCCACTGGCCTGGAGGCCAGGTCTAGCCTGTGAGGCCATGTTATTTGGTTTGTGAAGCTCTCCAAGGAACTGAAAATTTGGCAGCAGGGGAGTGGTGGCAGCTTTTTTGCTCCTCCTTTGTTTCCAAATTCCCAGACTCACAGGAAGCCCTGCAGACTGGATAACTTGGTCTTGCATGCCAGATTAAATGGCCAGATCTGGGCATGCAGGGTAGTAGTACCCATGGGCTGACCCCACAGGCATCTGGCCTGCAGACTGACACCATGACACTCATCTGGCCTGCAGGGCTATAAAGTCGGGTGCCCCTGTCTTAATTCTATCATTCCTATCCAAGACTCCTCTTGAAAACCTAAGCTAATTTTAGTCTCCACATTTAATTACACTTAAATAAGGGATTAAAGGGTTTAGGCATCAGCGGTTTCCATTAGTGATTATCCTTCATCATATTACACTTTGTCAGATCATTTACATCCATGCAAAGCAACAGAAAAATGGGTATAACACTCTACCATTCTGCATCTGTACTGTTTTATACGGAGTGTTTATAAAGTTCTTGTGCAACTTTGAACTTCAATAACTTTGGATATACACGTGAGAGAAGCAAACTGTAAATGGTGCTTGAAAGCATAATTCATTACGATTTTTAGCATAGTGTAAGCTATGTATAGGGTAAGGATCACTAATGCAATGTATGAAATCACTCAGCAACTGCAAAATGGTTTCTCTAAATTGGAAAATTGGATTGAATGATGTATCACATGTTGAAGAAGAGAAATTTGACCTGTATTGTGTTAAAACATAATGAATTATGCTTTCATTTGCCATTTACAGTTTGCTTCTATCATGTGTACATCCGAAGTTAGTAAAGTTTTAATTTGCACAAGGACTTTATAAACATCCTGTATATGCTTCTGTACTGCTTAAATACCTATATATATATTGCTGGGTAGAGTCAAATCCACTGACTTTCTGGATTTAATGGGTACCTGTTACAGGAAATCTTAGTCTCCAAATTTTATTAAATTTCATTCTGATTTATTAGTTGTCTTGGGTCCTTGTTATGGTGAGTTATCACAGAATTGATTTTTGTATTATTACATTACTGTATAGGTATGAGAACATATCACCTGAACAAAAGCATTCTTGACTGTTTTCTGTAGCAAGATTTATGTCAGTTTTTAAGGAAAAAAATCCCAGGTTTATGAATGTATGTTTTCAAGTGACAGAGAAAGTTTAACTAACCAGTGAAATCAAGGGACATTTTGTACTATGGTACAGCAACAAACACCATGATAAACAATTAAGGAAGGCAGGACCCTCTAAGGATGAGTTATAATATCTGATTGGAGATACTCTTGAGTCTATTTAAAAAAAAAATTACAGTGGAAAAACAAAAACTGATTCAAAGGCAGAGTCAGGGGAATGCAGAATTTTTTTTTTTAGAGAGAATTGAAGTTGACTTATTGTCCAAATCCCTACTAAAAAAGTTATTTAAAGTATAGATAAGGATGATAAAATCTCTGTTTTTATTGCAGTAAAATCTAAGTGTCAAATTGTGATTAGAAGCCAATGTACTATAGCATTTTTTTTTTTTAAAGAAGAGAACAAGGCAAGGACAAATTGAGTGTTTTAGAGGTAATGTGCGGGGAAAAAAAGTATTGGAATAATGGAAGAATTGAGGGCAGTAAATTATATTTTAAAAGACTGAGAGGAAATTAAGAGTCAAAATGACAAATGAGAATCAAATAACACTGCATGTCTCATTTAAACAGTAATTTTATTGGTTAAGTGCAAATTGTAGATAAATCTTTTATGGTTAACCCTCCACCCCACATCATTTTCAAGAATGGTCATTTGGAGTTAGGTAAGAATTACCACAGGTAGAAAAGCAAGCAGACCGTCATTGGGCCTGATCCTCCATTGCTCTTTACCTCATGCTGTTATTTAGATTATTGCAAAATGCACAAGTTACAGAACGATGGAGATTCAAGACCAGTAATTAAAAAACATAAATTAAAAATCATGGCACATGTTGTTGACCCTCAGAAGAAACTAAGTTAAGACAGCCCTCATTCTGCAGTGTGCTTTATGAGGGCAGATCCTTGTGCCCACTAAGAGCCACATTGCCTAGATGGGGGCCATGTCTGATTTCATAGATTTCGTAGACATTAGGGCTAGGAGAGACCTCCCAAGATCTTCGGGGCCAGTCCCCTGCCCAAGGGGCAGGAAGAAAGGCTGGAAACGTGCCTTTAGGGAACTTCTTGCAGGATTTCAAATATTGGAGATAATCAACTATCCGCATGGACTTTGAGAGACCAGGGCTATATATATATAAAGGCCGTATTCATTTGGTTTCTTTCCTGTCTTCCTCTCTACCTTCAAATCTGTCTGTCCTCCTCTCATTATTTATTAAAATATTACATGGGTTAGGTCTAAAGGTACCTGAGCAATCAGTTTAGTAATCTTTTATGGACCCTTAAATTTGAGGATTACTTTGCTCCTCCATTCTGCTTTCAGCTAAACTGGGAGTCTACAGCAGTCTTATGCCTCCATGGCGAAGCTTACAAATGGGGGTACTGTCAAGCAAACCCTGCGTGCAGTCTAAATTAGTCCCAGGGGGCAGATTTGGCTACTCTTACTCATGTTGCCTTAGACAGTTACATTCACGATCTTTATTCAGCCATGCAATGAAGCAAAAGAAAAGTAATTTTTTTTCATTTTTCTCTTTTTTTTGGCCTTTACTAGACTGGAGCTCTGGCCTTGAGATGGAGGGGAAGGCCAGAGTTGTTCATTTGGTACTCTGAAAAATAAAAGGGTGAAAGAAGAAAGTGCTCCACAGAAGGAGGTCAAGTCAGACACTGCCCCTTGCTCAGGAGAGTGTGGCAAAATAAGCCCCAATATTAAGTACTCTACCTTTTATCTTCAAATGACAATAGCCTCAATAATTGTGGGGCATCATTAAATACCACTCAATGCAATGTTTCTATTGTTTTAATTACTGTCATATGAATTTATGGTTATGAATTTAAAATTGTTGTAGTTCTGTCTGTCTGTCTCTCTTTTTTTAATGTTTTTTCCTTAAACGAAGAGTCTTATGAATGTTCCAGACCAGCGGTGGCCAATCTTTCTGGCATGCATGCCATAAATTAGCCCTGCCCTGGTGCCAAATGCCACTCTAATTCCCTTCCTCTATTCAATCTGCTGCTCTGCTTTCAGCTCCCTATGCTGTGCCCCTCATCCAATCTCCTGCTCTTTTTGCTTCCTGCAATGCCTGCCACAGTACATCCTGCCCCCCCACATCTGTCACATGCCACACAGAGGCTATCCCTGGCACTTGTGACACAGGTTAGCTACCCCTGTTCTTGGGTATTTGCTTTTTGTCACGTATTGTCTTGGGCATTATCTTTTGTAGAAAATCTAACACACAACTTTTTTTCTGTAATAAAATGCTTTATTTTTTTGAAACAATATCCCCAGTTAATCACCACACACAGGAGACAGTTGATGGTATGTTCTGGGAAGAGATCCAGGAATGAAGAAAATAACAGAATATTTCAGTTAACTCCACTAGCATTACAGAGAGAGCACTTTTATGGTGTATAAGCAATGGTCAGCATATAAAGAGAACTGTTTTATTTTGTCATAGCCTTGAAACTTCTCTAACTTTGAGAGAGACAGCTTTGTTTTATTATCCTGTTCAAATTAATGTTTCAGCCATTTGTCCATTGCAATATGTAATATATTTTAAATAGCGATAAAATGAAACCTTTTTATTCTTGATCTAGTGTCAGAATGCATAATCATAGTGAAGCTGTGGATTCAAGTTTCAGCAGATACATGTGTCAGAGTCAGAAAGGACTTATTTTCCAATAAATGTGTACTGCAATAGATTTCCGGTCTCTTATTGCAGCAGCTGATTTCAGCATTGCAGTGTAGTTTGAAAGAAATGTATTTTTTTTTTTTTTTTGCTATTTAACAGTGTCTAGAACTTGGGTTATGTGCCTGCCCAGGGCAGTCTCTAAGACCCAGAAGTGCCTGAACATCTTGATTATGACTACAGAAGCGAACAAAAGACCTCCAGATGTTAAACTATGAGCTGCTAGAGCAAAATCTAAAAGCTTCCTTCTTGAAGCCAAGAGTTGTAATAGACTTATGTCCTCTGTGGTGGGACACACAATACCCACAAAATAGTAGGCTGAGGCATAAGCAATCCATCATATGCTTGTACAGCATCTGTTCTAGGAGCACAGTACTGAACTTGAAAAAGAACATTTATTTTCTGGTGGCTGATAAGAATTTAATGCATTGCACTTAAATATGCTTTTAAATCGCATGGTTTTGGATACTAGTTAAGTTGAGGTAAGGGGGCAGGTTTCTATTTTAAATTTAAATGCGGCACCATGGTCTGGTGATGGGACACTACCTTGTGCCTCAGGAAACTTGGACATTACCTTTGCAAAAATCACTGTCTCTCTCCTATTTTCAGTTTCCCAACAGTAAAAAGAAGAGAAGACTTTCTTACCTCACAGAGTTTGAGACACAGGCCACATAAATACCTGGAAAGAGAGACATTTAGGGATTAATTGTATCCTGTGCTGGATCTGCATTTGAAGAAAGAATGGATGGGCTACATCTCTCCGATTCTCACAGCCAATCTTCTAACAATGAAAGTTAGAGTTGTTTCTTAAAACTTGTGAGACTGCCAATCAATATTTATTATGAAATTATTATATTGGTAATTATGAAGTATTCATTCACAGAACAGAGCCAGACAAATACTGGAGGTGAATATGTGAGTTCAACGCCAGTGTGTCAACAGGAGATCTTCCACTTCCCCAACCGCAGGGCTATTCCACAAAGAAGAAGATAAATCACTTTGATAAAGAAATAGAAGAATATCTCAGGACACTGACTCACCAGAAGTCCGCAGGTGGTAATAACAATAGTAATAATACTGTTATCAATAGTAATAATAATAATACTCCATAGACTGAAATCTGAGTAGGAGGGGAATTGAAACATGAAATTGGGGCATAAGAAAGATGAGAATGAGAATAACATTTGAGATGACACAAATCCCAGACATATGAGGAATACATAGGAATAACTAGGAGTCTTAAGTATACAATGGGCATGTCTACATGGACTTTTAACGCAGTTGCCTACTGCTCTGCAGTAAAGTCTCGTCATCTATATGCGCGGCCCTATTAGGCTGCTGTTAATTAATAAGCTCCACTGTAGAAGAGTACTTGTCAACATATATACTGTCTTGCAGTGGTGTTGTTCACTCCACTGCAAATCACATGTAGATGTTGATGGGGCTGGCTGGGGTACAAGGCTGCTTCAGCGTAGGGGCTATCTGCTGGCTAGCCGTACATTGAAGCACCTTTGTGTCCTAGCCAGCCCCTCAACAGCATGTTGAGCCAGGTTGGAGCAGCCCTGAGCTGGCAGGCTGACACCCTGTCCCCTGCCAGCTTGGATTGATCTGACCTGGCTCATCATGCTGTGGTCCCGAATGCACATACAAATGGCATGCTCAGGAGCAATGAACTCTGGTGCAAACGGCACGATTGAAATGGCATGTGTAAGACATGCCTAATGAAAGTTCTGGCATAACTGGCATCAGAGAACTTAGTGGGACAAATGATGGGACTGAAATATTAATTTAGATGGATGTAGTCTGTTTAGGAAGGATATGAGAGGAGGAAAAAAAAGTTTTACTTGGTACAGAAGTTATGTATATACACTTGCTCTGAGTTTCAGAAGGAGGCGAGAGGTAGGTCTGTTGAATGTCTCTGGTCAAATATGAAAGACAAAAAGAGTATGGATGGTATTACGCTGGGAGTCTACCATAAAATGTCTTGTTAGCGAAAGGATGTGGATGAGGCTTTCTTTTGAGCAACTATCGGAAGCATCCAAAAAGACAGCAGCTGGTACTTAAAGGGGACTTGAATTATGCAGCTGTCTGTTGGGGGGAAAAAAAAACAATTCTGCAGAACACTACAAAATTCATCAAGTTCTTGAAATGCGTTGGAGTCAAGTTCTTTCTACAGGTGGAGGATTCAGGTAGGGGAGAGTTATTATTAATTTTTTTCTGATCACTAGGAAAGGATTGAGAGTTTAAAGGTGGAGGATAATTTGGGTGACAGTGATCCCAAATGGCAGATATCACTGTCTAGAGAAAAGAGGGTATATGTTAGCAGATTAAGGATAATAGACTTTGAAACAACACACTTCAACAAGCTCAGGTAACTAGCTAGTAGATTATCTTTAAAAAAGTTAATTTAATGGATATGACATGCAGGAGAACTGGTAGTTACTGAAAGCCATTTTATTAAATGCACAATGGCAAAGTATCCTGATAAAAAGAAAAACAGAAAGCATAGCTTGAGACTATTATTGCCATACTGGGCAGTCTTTAGGGGCTTGGAGATTAAAAAGTAATTGTACAAAACTGGAAACAGGGGTGAATAAAGACGAGTTTAAAGGAATCGCGTAGGCATATAAGGATAAAATCAGAAAGCCTGAAAGTCTGACAAAATGAGTTTCAATTAGCAAAAGACATAACATGTAAAAAGAAAAGGTCCCATTAAATGCATTAGAAGTAAGACAAAAACAACAAAAATATAGGTTCATAAATAGGCAAGGTAAACAAATAATTTATGATGCCTAGAAGGCTGAAATGTCCGAAGAGTCTTTACTTCAGTTTTCATACTTAAAAATAGTTGTAACTTAGCTAAATTTTAAGAAGGAGAAAGGAAGGCAGCCTAGGATAGAGAAAAGACAGGTTAAACAATATTTAGGAGGCAAAAATGATGTATTCAAGTTGTCGGGACATGATGATTCATCCTAGAGTACTTAAGGATTTAGCCAAAATAATCTCTGAATTTGTGGAGGACAAGGGAGGTCCCAGAAGACAAGAAAAGGGCAAACATAGCAAAATGCCAGTGGGCAAAATGCCCTCTCTTTATACAGGGGGGAAAAAAAGGGAACAAGGGAATTATAGATGCAGCAAGCTAACTTTGATCTGAATAGGGGTCCTGGAACAAATGATCAAACAATTCATTAATATATAATGATGCTAAAAAAGATATGGGTTTATCAAGAATGGATAAGATCAGCCTGTCAGAATTTCAGCTTTAATGTAGTAAATGGTATAATGGCTAAAAAGGGGAAATAGAGTAATATATATTGACTTTACCAAGGCTTTTAACACTGTCAGTCATGACAATATCATAATCAAGATAAGGAAATATAATGTAGATGTAATCAATGGAAAGTAGATGCACAATTGTTTGAAAAATTGCTCTCAGCTAGAAGCTATCAATGCCTTACTATCCAGCTGGGAGGGTATTTCAAGCTGAATCCCACAGGGGTCTGTCTTAGGCTACATGGTATTCAAGGTTTTCATTAACAACTTGGATGACAGAAAGGATAGTGCATTTCTAAAATGTGTTAATGACACTAAGCAAGCAAGTATTGCAAATACATGGAAGGACAGGATAAGAATCGCAAATAAGCCTGAGAAATTGGACAGATGGTCTGAAATCAAGATTGAAATTCAGCAAAAATGGAGAAGTGCTATGTTTAGGGAGGAAAAAAATCAAGTGCACAACCACAAAATAGTAATTTAGAAGACAGAGAAGGCTGGCAGAACAAAATCCAGGAGCCTAATGGATTACAGACTAAATATTAGGGAATAGTGATGCTGTTAAAAAATAAAGACAAATTACATTCTGGGACCTATAAACATATATGCAGCATGTAAAGCACAGGAGAAGTATATTCCACTCTACTCAGAAGTGTGGCCTAAGCTGGAGCTCTCTGTCCACTTTAAGACAGAGAAAAGCAAAGTTGAGAGATTTCTGAGGAAAGCAATATGAACTGGAAGTCTGAAGAAGTTACATATTAGAAAACTTGAAGAAATTAGTTTTCTTTAGTAAAGGAAAAAGAAGACGGAAGCCAGATGTTATCACATGCATTCAAAAATGGAAAGGGTTATTATAAAATGGGGGAACAGTAGTCAGTTGTTCTTTGTAGCCACTAAGAGCAGGAAAAGAAGAATTCAGCTTAATTTTCAGGAAATGAGATTTGGCTTCGATGTAACAGGATCTTTCTGTGAAAACAGTGAAAAACTGGAAGAAACTAGCTAGGGGTGATTTCTTTAGTCATAGAATTATTGAAAATTAGGATTAGAAGGGACCTCAGGAGGTCACATCTAGTCCAACCCCCTGCTCAAAGCAGGACCAGCCCCAACTAGATCATCCCAGCCAAGGCTTTGCCTACCCAGGTCTTAAAAATCTCCAAGGATGGAGCTTCCACAACCTCTCTGTTCCAGTGTTTTGCTACCATCCCAGAGAGAAAATTCTTCCTAATATCTAACCTAAACTTCCCTTGCTGCAACTTGAGCCCATTGCTCCTTGTTCTGTCATCTGCCCCCACTGAGAATAGTCCAGCTTCATCCTCTTTGGAATCCCTCCCCTTTCTGGTAGTTGAAAGCTGCTATTAAATCCCCCCTCAGTCTTTTCTTCTCCAGACTAAATAATCCCGGTTCCCTCAGTCTCTCCTCAACATTCACGTGCCCTAGCCCCCTCACCATTTTCACTGCCCTCTTCTGAGCTCTCTCCAACTTGTATGCATCCTTTCTGTAGAGGGGGCCCCAAAACTGGACACAGTACTCCAGATGTGTCCTCACCAGTGCTGACTAGAGGGGAAGAATTACTTCTTTTAATCTGTTGGCAATGCTCCTACTAATGCAGTCCAATATGTTGTTAGCCTTCTTTGCAACAAGGGAACACTGCTGGCTCATATTCAGCTTCTTGTGCACTGTCACCCCCAGGTCCTTTTATACAGAGCTGCTGCCCAGAAGTCAGCCCCCAGACTGCACCAGTGCATGGGACTGCTCCGTCCTAAGTGCAGGACTTTGCACTTGTCCTTGTTGAACCACGTGAGATTCATTTTGGCCCAATCCGAATTTGTCTATGGAGGACAGGGGAGGTCCCAGAAGACAGGAATCCTCCATTCTATGAATCCCAGCCCTACCTTCCAGCATATCTACTACTCCTCCCAGCCTGGTGTCACGTGCAAAATTACTGAGGGCACTCTCTATCCCATCTTCCAAGTCATTGATGACGATACTGAGCAAAACTGACTGCAGGACCAACCCCTGGGTCTGCCACCTGGACATTGAGCCATTGATTACTATGCTTTGACATCCAGCCAGTTTTCTGTCTGCCTGCAATCCATTCATCCAACCATATTTCCTTAGCTTGCTTTCAAGAATGATGTGGGAGACAGTTTCAAAAGCCTTACTAAAGTCAAGGCACATCCACTGCTCTCCCCACATCCACAGAGCCAGTCATCTCATCACTGAAGGCAATCAGATTGGTCAGGCATGACTTGCCCTTGGTGAATCCATACTAGCTGTTCCTAATCACCTTCTTCTCCTCCAAGTGCTATTAAATGGATTCCTTGAGGGCATGCTCCATGATTTTTTCAGGGACTAAGATGAGGCTGACCAGGCTGTAGTTCCCCAGATCCTCCTACTTCCCTTTCTTAGAGAAGGGCACTGTATTTGCACTATTCCAATAGTCCAGGACTTCTCCTAGTTGCCACGAGTTTTCAAAGATAATGGCCAGTAACTTTGCAATCACATCAGCCAACTTCCTCAGCACCCTTGGGTGCATTGTGTCCAGCCATATGGATTTGTACATGTCCAGAATTTCTAAATAACCCCTAACCTGTTCTTTTGCCACTGTCAGCTGTTCACCTCCCCAGACTGTGCTGGCAGGTGCAGTAATCTGGGAGCTGACCTTGCCTGTGAAGACTGAGGCAAAACAAGGCATTGAGCTTTTCAGCCTTTTCTGCATCTTGTCACAAGGTTGCCTCTCCCATTCAGTAAAGGACCCACACTTTCCCTGATCTTTCTCTTGTTACTGACACTCTTGTAGAAACCATTCTTGTTATCCTTCATTTCCCTTTCTTCATTGGGATTGTTTCAAAACTTGGTAGGCAAACATCTGCTTGAGTGTAATTCTGTCTCCCTGAATAAGATTTGACTAGATCTTGCCAACACATCATTTCTGTGGTTCTAGGGTTCTGTTATAAAGCCAGAAGAAACCATTTTGATCTTCTCATCAGGCTTCCTTTACTACACGATCCCTAGGACTTCCATGAATTTATACCCATTTGAATTAGAACATTATCTTTTAGACAAATATCCAATGTTAGTTAAAACTTTCCCACTAGCAGATAACCTTTGATAATCCTTGCTGAGTTATTCTAATGGTTAGCTAATCTCACTTTTAAGGAATGCACCTTATTTCTAGTCTAAAATGATCTAGCTTCAGTTTCTAGACTTCGGGTCTTGTTATGTCTTGACTGCAAAATTGAATACCTTCCTATTTTCAAATTCCTACTCCCTAACAAGGTTCTAACTGACTGTTATCACATCACACCTTACCCTCTGCTTTGCTGAGATAAAAAGAATGAGCTCTTTGAGTCTTTCACTAGGAGGGCCTATTTTCTAAGTCGAGATGCATTGCCAATAAAGATAATGACTGGAATATCATACATGGATGCCCCAAAGACTGGAATAATGGAAACTGAAGGAAAATTGATAATAGAACTAAAAAATCAAATGCAAGGAGGGAGGCTAAGCAAAAGGATTCTTTGATAATGAGGGAATAGGAGGAAAAATACCTGGGTGGCTGATTGCAGGAAGACTCTTAGACAACAGTGAATACTAGGATCATATTGCAAGAGAATATTAGGGTTAAGAGAGACTTTAAGGAAATTTTGTCCAGTTCACTTCATAGACACAGGATCTACTTGTTCATAAATGACCTCAAACACATGTCTATTCAGTCTCATATTGAAAATCTCCAGTGAAGGAATCTCCACAACTACATTAGGCTTTCCCATTCTCCTACTGCTCTTATAGTTAGGAAGTTTGGGTTTTGTTTTCTTGTTTCTATTTCCCCCCTGAGATGTAATGACAATTTATTTTGCTACAATTGAAACCCCTGACTGTGCTTTGTCCTCTGTAGCAAGGGAGAACTGTTGTTTTTCCTCTCTAACAGCCATTCAGAAATTTGAAAACCATTGGCATGTCCCACCTGCATCTCCTACATTAATCCTCGCAGCCTTTCCTTGTATATTTTATTTTCTGAGTCCTGTCATCTTCACAGCCCATCTCTAAATCCTTTTCTGTTTTTCTGTGTTCTTCCTCAATTGAAATGCCTAAACTGTATGTGCAGCATGACAATTAAGTCTTAACCAGCACCATGTTGAATATACTTCCTGTGTCTTGTATACAATCACCCCAAAATTGAATTTTCTTTTCTTGTGACAAAATGGCATTACTGACTTAAGGTCAGTTCATGACCTAATGTACCTCACAAATCCTCCACAGAAATGCTGTCACAATAGTTGAGCCCCATTTTGAATGTATGCGAAAATAAGTAGGTGTAGCATCTTACTTTTGTTTCTTCTGAACTTCATTTTCTTGTCTTTTTTCCAGTTCTTCAATTTATCACAATCTCTTTGCATTTTAATATTATACTCAAAAGTATTTGCAGGCTTTCTCAGTTTTGTGCTATCTGCAGATATTGTCACTATGCCCTATTCCAGCATCCAAGGGAAATTGGGGCAAATGCTATTGGAGAGGAAATACAGTAATACCAGTTTCTGCCTTTGTCACTGAATAACAAAAGAAAAGCTGCATGTGTTGTGTAGTAGACAGTGCTCCAGAAGAGGCTTATGCTGCAGAAACCACTACTGAGGTTACTTACTGATACTTATAACTAGCTTCAAAGAAATATCTTTTCTTCTTCAAACTGCCTTTCAAAACAAAGTTGTGTATTTTTTATGGCATGTTGTATATGAGAAACTACAGTATGTGCCCATCCAATAATAGATCTATCTAGCCCATATTTTTCCAGCTCACTGATGAGAATGTTATGTAGGACTATGTTAAAAGCCTTCAAATATCCAGGCATATTGTGTCTACACCATACCCCTTATCCACGAAGCAAAGAAGTTGCCTAAGCAAAGACGACAATCATGTTGATTTGGTTTGCTTTGTTCATAGCAACTCCATGCTGACTGCTATGAGTCATGGCGTCATTCTCGAGATATTTTAAAAGATGTATAATGTGCTACAGTAACCTTCCAGATAGTTGAGTCAGACAGACAAATCTCTTAGGGTATAGGTTAGGTAGGTCTAATACAGTTGGATACAGTTGGTCTAAACACTTATCTGTGCAGCTGTTCAAGGAAAGCGGGGGAGCTTAAATTGGGCCAAAAGTGGTGTGCGCAATCTAAATTAGCTCACCTCGGTAGGTGAACTAACTTAGACTGCGAATGGTAGAAGAAAACGATCTGGTGAACATTTGCACATGTTTGGAGTGCAGTCCCAGGGTTGGGAAGGCCCAACCTCTCACCCCAACCCTCGGGCTGTGCTCTTCCTATCTTCCCCTGATCCTGATGGGCTATTTTTAGACCCCTGATCCCCTCTATCCCCAGAAGGACAACCCCCCACCACTGGCCTACCACCCCACTCTGATTTTGCCACCAGCCTCCCCGGTCCTGCCCACCCCATGCCACCCCATAGATTCATAGATTCATAGATGTTAGGGTCAGAAGGGACCTCAATAGATCATCGAGTCCGACCCCCTGCATAGGCAGCAAAGAGTGCTGGGTCTAGATGACCCCAGCTAGATGCTTATCTAACCTCCTCTTGAAGACCCCCAGGGTAGGGGAGAGCACCACCTCCTTTGGGAGCCCATTCCAGACCTTGGCCACTCGAACTGTGAAGAAGTTCTTCCTAATGTCCAGTCTAAATCTGCTCTCTGCTAGCTTGTGGCCATTATTTCTTCTAACCCCCGGGGGCGCCTTGGTGAATAAAACCTCACCAATTCCCTTCTGTGCCCCCGTGATGAACTTATAGGCAGCCACAAGGTCGCCTCTCAACCTTCTCTTGCGGAGGCTGAAAAGGTCCAGGTTCTCTAGTCTCTCCTCGTAGGGCTTGGTCTGCAAGCCCTTAACCATACGAGTGGCCCTTCTCTGGACCCTCTCCAGGTTATCTGCATCCCTCTTGAAGTGTGGCGCCCAGAATTGCACGCAGTACTCCAACTGCGGTCTGACCAGTGCCCGATAGAGGGGAAGTATCACCTCCTTGGACCTATTCGTCATGCATCTGCTGATGCACGATAAAGTGCCATTGGCTTTTCTGATGGCTTCGTCACACTGCTGACTCATGTTCATCTTGGAGTCCACTAGGACTCCAAGATCCCTTTCCACTTCCGTGCCACCCAGCAGGTCATTCCCTAGGCTGTAGGTGTGCTGGACATTTTTCCTCCCTAGGTGCAGCACTTTGCATTTCTCCTTGTTGAACTGCATTCTGTTGTTTTCTGCCCACTTGTTCAACCTGTCCAGGTCTGCTTGCAGCTGTTCCCTGCCCTCCGGCGTGTCCACATCTCCCCATAGCTTTGTGTCATCTGCAAACTTGGACAGAGTACATTTCACTCCCTCGTCCAAGTCGCTGATGAAGACATTAAAGAGTATCGGTCCAAGGACTGAGCCCTGCGGGACTCCACTGCCCACACTCTTCCAGGTCGAAACCGATCCATCCACCATGACTTTCTGGGTGCGACCCTCTAGCCAATTCGCCACCCACCAGACTGTGTAGTCATCCAAGTCACATCCTCTTAACTTGTTCACCAGGTGTTTCGTAACCTGGTCATAAAAAGAGACTAGATTAGTCAGGCACGATCTGCCTGCTACAAACCCGTGCTGGTTTCCCCTTAGCATAATTTGTCTTGCCGGGCTCTTGCAAATGTGAGCCAAAACAAGGGGGCACCTGGATTTGAACCAGGGACCTCTTGATCTGCAGTCAAATGCTCTACCACTGGGCTATACCCCCTTCTGTTTAACAGCACAGGTCCTGGCACTAATAAACACTGTTCATGGTCTATGATCATGTGGCTTAAAGTAAGCCACATGGTTGTAGACTAAGTGGGGTAAATGTTTTTTATGTACCTTGATTCTTCCATCTCCTCTTTTCCTTTTTTTTCAAAGATGGATGCTGTTACTCCTAACTGTGTCTTGATGGCTACAGCACCATGCTGGGAGGGTAGAGACAGACAGATTCACATCCCCTCTAGGTGAAGGAGAATGTAGACTCTGGGTGTTCTGTATCTTAGGGAAGAGCCCTAAGCACTAGATATTCGGCTAAAACATGAGAAGTCTGGCTTCCTCTTCCTCTGACATCTAATACGCTACACTCAACCAAGGTGCCTTACACTCACCAAAGGTAGGTGCCTACAGAGCTGAATGTATGTTTGACAATAACACAGACAACTACATGTTCAGTAGCCACGCGGATGCTTACGTGTCAATACTGCACATGGAATAGGATTTCAAACTATACTTAGTGGCCAAAAACAGCAGTTATAAAGATAGAAAACTGTCATTTGAGAATATAAAGTGATTTTTTTTTTTTCCCAAGAGGTGTGCCTTCCAGGGTGATGTGTCTAGATTTGTAAAACCATCACGTAGTAATCTTTATTTGCACAGATACATACACGTGGCCTTTTAAATGTTATTGCTTAATTTAATTATGTATACAGAGGTCTCTGTTAAATGAATATCTCTAACTTTTAAAATAACTAAGTGTAAGAAGAAGAATCTGTCAACATTAATGCAGGGTTAATTGAGAGGGTTGTAAGATTAGGCCTACAAAAGTCAGGGAGTTCAGAACTGAGAAAGGAGAGATGTATGGAGTAATAGGAATAATGTATCTTTATCCAACCACACTCCCCCTGTTCTTACAAGTTTTGGGTGTTCTAATAATCCTATGTTTAGAACCAGCTGAGTTTTTCAAATCTCTCAAAGATGACATAGCAAAACCAAAGCAGTCCCTGGGTTTTCTGTAGGCCTGTTCTCTGTGTCTTTAGGATTCTGAGACTAAATGTTATTCTGGATAAGTACTTTATCTTTACAAGGTTAAAGTACTATTCCACAGCTTTCCTATGTAAAAGGTACTTTAACCTTGTAGAGATGCCCTACATCTACAATAGCCCTGGAAAATTTCATGAGCACACTTGAAACTTAGACTTTAGACCCTGGGGAGGGATAATTAAGTCCAGCATAGTGCAGGGGGCTGGACCAGATAACCTCATGAAGTCCCTTGTGGCCCTAATTTCCTATGATCCCATGATCCTATGAACTTTCTAAGTTTTTAAAATCAAAGAGGCAAATCTCATATTGGTCTCTTAAATAAGTGGATCTGATTTTGTTGGCAGAAAAAATGCTATTACAGCTATATTATTATTTATGCTATAATATTATAGCATAAATAATGCTATAACAATATTTATATTTTGCTGCCCCCAGATTAAACCAGGGTAGTAATTCTACCCTATAATGTTTGGGTTTGCACATCTACTGAATTAGAACTTTTTGTCAAATTTAAATGATATTTTAATTTTTTTTTCTTTTTGTTCATTCACCATCTTCTCCTTCAAGTTCTGATCTTACAGGGTACTTTGCTAAATATTCTCACATACCAAATAATTTATGATTTGCTTGTCCTTATTCAGCTGAAATACACTTCATCTACAGACTTTTCTCAGGTGATCTGCCAAAGGCCAAAAAGAAGATTTCCAAAGTCAGAGATGGCTCTGAGGTATCTAATTGACACTAACTTTTGATGGGAATTAAAGACCTAAATGCCACTAATGCCTTTGCAAATTCCCCCTGAATATTCAGCTGCTGTAGGAAATGGTTCAGAACTTTAACGTCTGTATCTGATTTTAGTCTCCTTCTATCTAAGGAGTTTCTGCTACCACTGTCACAACAGTATATGCATCCTTTCTGTGTACAATAGACTGGGTATAGTAAAGGGCCAGGTATTTCCATTTAATGTTCAAACCGAAATAGGGGTCTCGTCCCAAGAGGAGAATCCAAATAGAAAGGTTTAAGCACCCCAGATCCCTATACAATTAAGTGTTTTCAAAAGGATGCCCAGGGCATGTAGGCACTGAGCAGGGGGGCACCTAAATAAACCAAAGAGAAACAGTAAGCCCTGGCTGATAACTGAACTTCCAGCGATCTTGGAACGTAGGTACCTCACTCATTGCTGCACGTGATTAAGCGCTTCTGTTAACTTTGAATCCAAGGCATATCATCCTCTTCTGATGGTCAGGACTTACCTGACCAGCAGTGGTGGTGTCAAGGCTGGTGTCTATTTTTTTCATAAATGCCTACTGGTTAGAGTACTCCCAGAGGCAGCAGTAGACCTGGGGTTGAGGTTCTCCACAGCTTAGGGGATTCAAACTCACATCTCCCACATGAGTTCTCTAAACACTAATCTACAAAATAGTCTGGATAGGGGCACTCTTCCTTCAAAGCTCAGTCACTAGTCAGAAAAAATGTCAAAGTCATAGGGCCAGATGAAGAGTAAGCAAGAAGGTGCATGTTTCCCGAACCCAGTGGTGAGGGAGCCTGTTCTTGGAAGGGGGAGCCTTGGGTTGAGTCTGTGCTGCCAGGCTGTTTAGGTCTTTTGCATTAGGCAGACATTGGATGATGAAAATGATGATGATAATAAACTTGAGAAATAACCCTACTATGCTAATTCTGTAGCTTGACAGTTTGCAACACTCCTACGAAAACAGAACTGAGGCCAGGTCTCTTGCACTCCCACTGAGTTGTTATATAAAACATGGGTACCAGCACCCCTCTCCCTTCCAGTTGTATCCAAGGAGAGGGGAAGAATGACCTTGTAGTCCTTTTCTTTAAAAATAAAAAAAAAATTAAAAACTTTTATCATGCAGTATAACCTCATAAATCTGGCATGCTCAGGACTGAGCACCTGCTGGATATTTGAAAAATTTTGCCTTTTGAAACTGAAGAGGCAGCTGGTCACAGAGCATATGGGGGGTGGGGAATTTATGAGGTTTTATTGTATTGTCTTTCTGTGGAACCAATGCTGGAAACACCTAACTCATTCTGCAGGAAACCTTGGCACTGAAAGCAGGGCTGTGGATTCCCCTACTGGGGCCAGATGCCGTAGAGAAAGCCATTGAAATGTGTGGTGTTTCAGAACCTGACTGCATTGTCGATCTGGTAGGAAAGCAATCATTGGCAACATATGGTTTACAGGTCAGATTTGGTCCCTGGGGCCATTGGCTCTGGCCTGCAAAGCTGGAGGGCTTTGGTTATGCCTACTGCTGTGCCAGGGCTAGACAGCTGGCAGGTGCATCCATGCTGCCATGCTTCTTTCTTCCCTTCCCCTCACCCCCCAGGCAACTTCCAGCTGATAGGGAGCTACACCAGGGCTGACCATAGCCAGGGTGGGGTGGAGGGCGGTGGCAGCACAGATGCAGTTTCCAGCTGCCCAGTGCCAGCCGAGCGCCCCTGCGTTGCAGCTAGAGTATGAGGAGCAAGGAAAATGGCAGTCACAGGCATAATTCCTAGCTGCTTGGCCCTGTTGCATGAGCAAACAAAGGCCTTGCCTCTGATAAGCTGCTGAAGCCCTGAGCCCACATCAGACTGGAGCCTGGTTGTTTTAGTCTACAGCTTGTAAAGGTTGCAAACCACTTCCTTAAATAGTCAGTTGAAGCACAGGCTTGCTGTATTCATGGTGACTTTCACCATAGATGATTTGGACAACCATCTTGCTTTACTCCATGTTTGTTCACCATTTAGCATGCTGAAGACTCTACATACTGTGGAGAAGAATAGTAAGTACTCCTTGTTGGGGATATAGGCAAACATCACATAACATCATAAATAAATGCTACTTTCAACACTGCTTTTTATTATTTTAGCTTCTTCTCTTAACAGACTAACTGATTACAAGTTTAATGTAGCAAGTTTTCTTTTCTAAAGTCTTTAAAAATAAGATGATTGTTGTCCATTTATTATTGAAATGATGGCTGTGTGAACAAAATTAGCTCCAACATCATTAATTCAAAATTAAATATAATCAAAGCAATGCATTAAAATTTTATGAACTGATTAGATATTTAGTAAAGTTTAACCATTTTACTGACATTTCAAGAGTCATTTGGATATCAATAAAATGCTAGCTGATCTTTGCTAATTGACAATTTATAAGTGGGCTGATCTGTAACTTGTAGCTACTTTGAAATATCTCAATTAAAGTCTAAACATCTCTCTCAAGTAGACTCAGTTTAAGATATTAAACAGAACATAATTAAAAAATTAATTGCTTGTGTAACCAAAAATTTTTAATTGGTAGAGAAAGCAGATATAGACCTTTTTAACTCTATTACAATTCAATAGGTATTGTTTTAGCAATCAGATTGCATTAAGGCATCACTGTAATCACTATCCCTTCCTGCTTTAAAATTATATGGGTAGAAATAGTTGTACTTGAAAATAAAAGAATGGATACAATTTTTCTGAGCCAGAACTAATAGAATTGCCCATAGCTATTCATTGCAGATATAGGAAGGATTGCAACAATCATAGTTCTTTCAACATTGCTTCTAGTGTTATTCTCATCTAATTCTACTTAACATGAGGATTGCTATATTACATCCAACACATTCAGTTTATTTTCCATTCTTTGATAGTGGCCAGTATCAGATGGCTCAGAGGAAAGTTTAGGAACTTCTTAGGAGGCAGCAGTGAAATAAATTTGCCTACCTAGATGTCACATCCTAATGCCTAGAGACTTAAACCAGGAAGCATGAGTTCCAAGTTTCTCTGGCCACGTCCACACAAGCGCGGACATTTGTTTCCTTGGGACAAGAAGCAGCAGCACACCCTATGCCACTGCTACTTGTCCCCAGGGAATGTCTCTGCCACACACCATCTGGCATGTGGCAGGTTACCTTGGGTGGAGTAACGGAGGCTGGGGTCAGTAATTAAGCTGGCCCCAGCAGCCTTAGCTGGAGTCCTTGGGGCTGGGTAAGGTGTAGCCATGGTGTTCCTGCAGCTGGGAGCCTGGCCAGAAGCTAAAGCATGGCTCCGGTTTTGGGTGGTGCACACTGTTGCCATGTGTGCCACCCTGATTTGTTTCCGCATGGCTTTTTTTGACCTTGGGATTTCCCAGGATCAAAGAACACCCCCGCACTGCAAGGTAGCAGTGTGGAGAATGCCTGAACGTCTGGTGTGTGTCACCGCAGATGGGTCTGGTGCCACATGCCACACAGCTGCACTCCTCTGGACGTGGCCTTTGAAAAGCATTAATTGTTATAAAGCAGAATGCTTTTGTTCTCCATTTAAACATTCAACACTGCTTTGAATTTAATTAGTCCTGGTGATTTTTTGGGTGATAGTCACTAATTGTTGCAAAAGACACTATAGTTAATGGAGAACAAGTGTTTACAAAGTATGATAGGGAAATAATCTGTGAAAATACAAATTCATCTGCTCCAGGATAATGGCAGGAACATTGGGACATATCCAAATGGGCCTTGTAGGCATCTATACAGGACTTTGATATGTAGACCTATAAATCACAAATTGACCCTGCTCAGCAGTTGCAAACTGCTTAGGCACCTAGGTTCATACTCCTAGGTTGACTTGGGTGAGTGATTACACACGCTCAGAAGCAATCCAGACCAGCCATCTTGGAGCTTGACGACTGCCTGTAGGCCTTGATGGAGCACAGACTAATAGAACCATCAATCCTGCACTATACCTGTATTATATATATATATATTTTCATCATCTGGCCTGAATACCCAGACCCACTTATTGACTTCCACTGAAGATTTAATAACCATTGGCCCTTGATCAATATTTCCCTGGAATACTCTTACACCAACATCAACTTTATAGACACCACAATCCACATCTGGGATTGAACCCTACAAACTATCCTATACAAAAACCCCACAGGTTTTGGGAACCATGGTGATATTTATGTCCTCAAGACCAGCAGCAATCATCCCAAGCACTCAAAAAAATCTACAGTCAGCCCCTCAGATACTACTACATCTGCTTTGAAGGAACATTTGTGATGCCCACCTGGCCAGGCTAAAATCTGCCTTTATATAAGAATACTGCAGTGGAGAAACAGACTACGTCTTTGAAAAAGCAATCCAAATAGCTCTCAGTAATCTGCTACAATACAAAAAGAAACTCTTTTATGACCACACATGCTTGGTGGTCACCTACTACCCCACATTGGAAATGATTAAAAGAATCATCACACAACTACAAACTATATCTGACAGAGATCAGACTTTGAGATGAATATTTCCAGCCCCTCTGCTTCTGGCTTTCCAACAACACCCTAACTTTGCCCAACTCATCATCAGTAGCAAACTCCTCACTGCTAAACAGATATCAAACGGGACATTGATATCTTGGCTTAACAAAAGATGCTTCACCTCTTAACACATCTCCACTGTCACCCCCTCCCCACCCAACTGAACCCAGCAGAATCTATGAATCCTATACGTGCCTTTCCCAAAATGTGATATATCTGATCCACCAAATACCCTCATGGTAACAGTGTGGGTGAAACTAAGCAGCTATGTATGAGAATGAACTCTCACAGGAAAAGATATTAAGGAGCGAGACACACATACATCAGTAAGAGCACATTTTTAACAGAACAACCACTCCTTTTCTGACCTCATGAACCTCATGCTCAAGGGAAATCTACCAATCACTTTTAAGGGTGAGTTTGCAGACAAGAATTTATAAGCTGGCTGGACACCAGAAACCAAGGACTGAACATCGATATTGATTTTTATGACATACTATGAATTAGATTCATAGATTGTGAGGCTGGATGGGACCTCGGAAGATCACTGAGTCCAGCCCCCTGCACCAGGCAGAAAAGATAGTTGGGGTCAACAACCCCAGCAAGGTGACTGTCCAGTCTCCTCTTGAAGATTTCCATGGTAGGCAACTACACCACTTCTGGAAGGAGATTACTTCACACTCTGGATGCCCTAACTGTGAAGAAGTTTTTCCTGATGTTGAACCTGAAATGGTCTTCCAGGACTTTACGGCCATTAATCCTGGTTTTCCCCAAGGGTGCCCTGGTGAACAGTAGTTCACCGAGCCCTTGATATACACCTCCGATGTAGTGGTAAACTGCTATCAAGTCCCCTCTCAGCCTTTTCTTTTTCAGGCTGAAGAGTCCCAGGTCTCTCAGCCTTTCCTTGTATGGCTTGCAATGAAAGTCTCTGATCATACAAGTGGCCCTTCTCTGGACTCTCAAGTTTTACCACATCCTTGTTGAAGTGCAAAGCCCAATACTGATCGCAGTACTCCAGCTGTGGTCTCACCAATGCTCAGTAGAGTGGAAAAATCTCTTCCCTAGTTTTGCTGGAAATGCATCGATTGATGAACACCAGGGTATTATTTGCCCTGCTGGCTACAGTGTTGTACTGCCAACTCATAGATTCATAGGATTCATAGGGATTCATAGATGTTAGGGTCGGAAGGGACCTCAATAGATCATCGAGTCTGACCCCCTGCATAGGCAGGAAAGAG
>NW_005841890.1:1327918-1364189 GCF_000455745.1 Alligator sinensis
AACCTGTCCAGGTCTGCTTGCAGCTGTTCCCTGCCCTCCGGCATGTCCACTTCTCCCCATAGCTTTGTGTCATCTGCAAACTTGGACAGAGTACATTTCACTCCCTCGTCCAAGTCGCTGATGAAGACATTAAAGAGTATCGGTCTAGCCAATTCGCCACCCACCGGACTGTGTAGTCATCCAAGTCACAGCCTCTTAACTTGTTCACCAGTATGGGGTGGGATACCATATCGAAGACCTTCCTGAAGTCTAAGTACATGACATCCACCCCTCCTCCTGTATCCAGGCGTTTTGTAACCTGGTCTTAAAAAGAGACAAGATTAGTCAGGCACGATCTGCCTGCTACGAACCCGTGCAGGTTTCCGCTCAGCATAATTTGTCCTCTCAGGCTCTCGCAAATGGAGCCTTGATATTTTTTCAAAGATTTTGCTGAGGATGGAGGTGAGACTGACCTTTTTTTTTTTTTTTTCATATTCATACTATGGTCTATTATTACCCCCAGGTCCCTTTCTTTCATTGTCCTGGTCAGTTTGGCATTGCCAAGCCTTTAGGTTTGTAGGGGTTTTTTTGCCCCCAGATAGAGCACTTTACATTTCTCTATATTAAACGCCATCTGGTTCCGATCTGCCCAACTTGTTAGCCTATCTACGTCCACCTGTATCTGCAGCCTATCTTCAAGCGTGACCATGCTCCCCCATAACTTGGTGTTGTCCACAGACTTGGCCAGTTAGCTCTTCACCCCCAGATCCAACTTGTTGATAAAGATTTTGAAAATCACTGGACCAAGCACTGACCCCTAAGGAACACCACTGGCCACTTCTTGCCAGGATGACACAGATCTGTTAGAACTCTCTGGGTCCTACCATGCAACCAGCTCCCTACCCACCTAACTGTCTCATGGTTAAGCCTACAGTCCTCCAGTTTTCTCATGAGAACATAGTGGGATACCAGATCAAAGACCTTTTGGAAGTGAAGGTATACAATGCTAACCTCCTCTCTCTCATCCAGGTGGCAAGTTACCTGATCATAAAAGGAGATAAGGTTGGTAAAACAAGACCTGCCCATGATGAAGCCATGCTGGCTGTCATTCAGAATCTTATCTCCTGCCAACCTATCACATATAGACTCCTTAATAATTTTTTTTCCCAGGATCATCCCTCAGATAGAAGTTAGGATGATTGGCCTATAGTTACCCGGGTCCTCCCTCCTCCCTTCCTTGAAGATGGGAAGAACATTGTCCCTCTTCCATTCCTCAGCCACCTCTCTGGAACACCATGAGTTTTGGAAAAGTTTTGCCAGCAGTCCCTCAATGACTTCAGCCAGCTTCTTCAGCACCCTGGGATGAAGTTCATCTGGTCTTTCTGACTTATATATGTATAATTTTTTCAAATGATCATGCACCAGTTTTATGGTAAAAGTAGGAAGGCAGTCATTCCTACCCTGCTCATTCTGCGCCCATTCTGGCATGATTTTCCCCTTGGCCCGGTGAAAGACTGAAGCAAAGTAGTCATTCAGGAGTTCAGTTTTCTTCCTGAGTGCTGGTAACCAGCTGCCCTGAGTTGTTGCCCAGTGGCCCCACGGTCTCATTTGTTTTCCTCCTATTCCCTACATATCTAAAGAAGGACTTATTCTTGTCCTTAAGTTCTCTTGGTAATTTTAGTTCAGTCCACCTTAGCCCTTTGAATCTCTTTCCTCTTTCTTAAGAGGACTGTGATTTCCCTGTTTAGCTAAGTGGGCTTCCCAGCCCTTTTGTTACTGCAGCGGCTCCTTTGTTTTTCATTTTGCCATTTGCTCCCCTCTCCACTCCTGCCTGATTAGAAGAGACTTTAAATATGCCATGGTAGTCATTTCCTTCATGATCAGTGGCAAATGGCCTGACCGCCAGGGCCCATCCACCAATCAGGGCCTGGGGACGTCAAATGGCAAATAAAAAACATTACAGGGGGGCACTTCCAGCACAATTTATGGAGACTTCTAACCATAATATACCTGATTCCTAAAATTCTCCCTACATGCTACCGGTGATAATGACCCTCCTACCTTTTGATAGGTCTTGATTTCCCAGTATTCAAACTTCTTGTCTTCTGCTAATTGTCTGCTGCCCCTAGGAATTTCTCCCCCCTCCAGTTTCATAGCACTATTCTGAACTATGGTTTTGATTGCTTTCCTCCTCAGACCTGAAGAAGAACGCCTTTCATTTGAAAGCTTATCTAACTATCCTATTTATACAGTTGGTCCAATAAAAGATATCAACCAAAAAAGTCCTTGCCTGTCTCATAATTCCTGAACCATCATGGCTACAACATCACTCTAACACTACCACTAAGTCACTCTGTGAATTCTGCATCACCACATGTGATGGCACATACCATCTTAAGCTGTCTAAATTCCTTACATGATTAGTCTTTCATCCTAGCATGTAAGTTCATCCTACTGTGCATGCTTATGCATGCTTCAGTACTGTCCCATCCCCCACTTCCATAAGTCACTCCGTTTATTCTCTGTTTTAATTCAGCTCCACCATTGGTGCACAGAAATTGTGTGTGACCCAATGAAACTGCATGTGACATTGCTACTGTAAATGTTACTGAACCGAGAGCAGGCAGTGTTGCTGGTACCTATACTTTTCTGAGTAGCCAAGTAAAGCAACTATGTAGGGCAGGGGAGACTTAGAGGCAATTGACGTCTAGGCTTACCTTGCTGAGGAGATTTGAATCCTGACCTCAAACATTGAAAAGCGCTGTTCTAAGCAATAGGTAGGGTGGAGAGCACCTTCCTGTTGAAGCTAGGCTATGGGCAGCCACAAAGGACACAATCATCCTGGAAAAAAAGAAGGAGAAGAAGCCAGAGAAGTCTTCCAGAGGAAGGCAGGGGCTGCTCTGTTAGGGAGAAGGGTGAGCATTTGCCTCCAATATTGTTTGCGCCTTTTTTATACTGAATTACTAGAAAGAAGGGGAAAAAATAATAGCACTATAGGTAGAAAGCAGGCTTCTTCACCTGATACTCCACCTGCTTGAAACGTCCATCCTGTGGGGCTGGAATAAATGTCCAGGATGCATTAGTTAGAAAGCTGTCAAGTGCATTAGAATAGTTCTCTATGCTTGAGAGACCTTTTAGAAGGTAGGCCAAAGTACTACGTACCTTAGTTTGGAAAGTGGAAAAGACATCCTGGTTGACTCAGTAGCAAAGCTCTAGGTTTTGGATATTCCTTTCATAAAATAAGAAATCTCACACATAAGAAAGCTCATCATTCTTTAGTTCTCTGATGCTATCACATTTGGTTGTGCAGAACACCAATTGAATCTCTCAACTGTCAAATCTCTCCCAACATCCCACTTCTCTTGTGATGTCTCTCATTATACAGGAGCTCCAGAGTAAACTTACAATGAATGGGAAACTGTTTGTTTTCAGATCATCCTGTTCTATGCATGCCAGAGTCCTCTCTTATTTGCACTGCTACAACTCCATTGGGCAAGATCCAGCCCCTTGTAATACAGGATAATGCCATGTTTTATAACATACATTTGTTTTTGGCATTACAGAGCCATTGGGAAAATGCATAATCAGTTTTGGGAGTAAAGGTTATAACCCAGGACTCTTCCCATTAGAGTAGCCCTCAACTAATTAGGCAAGAAATGTCAGAATAAGCCTTCTTGTCACTTATTCTACCTCAGTCCCTGTGACTCCCTCTCTAGACTGCCCAAGAGGACAGCTTTAAGATGGGGCAGTAGAAGATACCCTCAGCCATGTCTGCACCACAGATTGGTGGTTACAACACTCTGATAAGGCATCAGATGTATGAATATGAATCTCTTGAGGCTTGTAGCAGGGAGCCTGGTGTTCCTGCTACTTTAAAGGATGGAAGGTGGCATGATAAGCAGGCTGCAAGTGAAGCAAAGAGCAATGAAGTGTAACCCAGGTACACCCAAAGGTGTGCCCTATCCTCAATTGGATGGGATGGATAAGCAGGAGGGGGTGCTGTGAGAGGGATGCTAGAATTTAGGGCATATCCCTCATTCCTCTATAGAGTTAACCCAGGCCAAAAGTTCTTGACTAAATACAATTTATTGAGTCACAGACATTTATAAATAGTACTTTTTAAAGTAGATACGGGTACAGGTATAGAGATAAATATACATATACATGCCTGTGAGCATGATGTAGTCTGCCCCAGGGAAGGCATTCAGGTAAGTACCCTTGCCCAAGGCCCAGAAGAGGAGTGGATCCTGAGACAGTCAATCTGGCAAGTCTATTGTCACAGGCCGGCTAGGTGCTGTGAGTGTATCAGCTGTTAGGCTGCTGGGTTCAGGATCGAGGAGGCAAATCGGGAGTGAAGTAAAGGCAAATTTACTTATAGCTTAGCATACAATAGTTAACACAAAGGTTAATGCGACAAACAAATAGTACAATAATAAAGAGCTAATAGTAAATAATAACAACAGATAGACAAAATGACAAAGAGTTCCCACATGGGATTGGCAGCATATCGGCAGTCCCTCTATGCCAGGTGCGCGCCAAGTTGTTCCAGCGAAGTCAGGCATCCCCAATCAACGCTGTCTGAGGGGTCACTGGGAAGATCCCTTGGTCAGGATCCGGTCCTTGCTCACACTGGGAGTCCAGGGTCCAGGCTTGGTACAGCAATGTTCCTTCTGTCCCGTCCTTCCAACTGGTTACTTGACATGCGCGTTCCTTTATGCCTTATTTTATGCTAGCTAATCTTTTGGCTTTAAAGCCACTCACAATCTTGCCCTAGAGTTGTTACCCTATGGGATTAAAAGATGTAAGAAATTATCATGAAAGATTACAGCCCAAACTCGGGTTCACCCAATAAGCAAATTAGACCACATTACTTTGAGGTTTGAAATTAGCATTACTCTGCCCAAGCTCAACCCCCTGGTTTCTTATTCCTTGGATTCCTTGGAATGTGCTAGTTATATTAGGTGGTCAGATCTTGTTGTGGCTGACCTTCAAAAAACCTGTTAGATCAGCTAATGTTGTAGTTTTGCTTATTTTGGGGGCCCAGTCAGTCCCATGATCAGTGCAAACAGTTAGATTCAATACTTTGGTTAAATTCCAACAAATTCCACTTGCGGGTTGCAAACTTGAAAGCTTTGCATTAGCTAATCTTAACTGCTAGACAATTGCCTGGATGTCTCCAAGAGCATATATTTATTGCTCATGATAGTAACCCGTCTGGTTCTGGCCACCACAGTCAATACCACAAGTGGGTTAGCTAATAAAGGCATCCTTACAGAGCCCATTATAAAGAATTGAAACACCCAACTATATATAACACATTTATAACCCTAACCAAACCAACAATAACAGTTGATACAAAGCATAAAACATAACCATACAAGATATTAGATGCACCCTATCTGGGTTCCAACCACTTGGTCCCTCAAATGGGACATGGTCTTCTCCCCCTAGCCCCCTTGGATGTTTCACAGAAACCTACCCAGTGTATATTTAGGGTATAGTCTCCTCCTCCCAGGGTCCTTTACCAGGGAGCACGTCCCTTGTGGGACCCGGGTTCCCATTAACTCATAGTCCTTCCTCTGTGGAGGGGTGGGGAGGAGGGCTGTTGATCTGGCCTATGGGTCCCTGCACCATATCAGGCCTTCTGAAGCCTTCAGCTTCGAGCTGGGGGCCCTTCCCTCCGGGTCTCTGTGCCCTGCGCTGGGCACCCAGGGAGCTCCTACAGGAGTCAAGCCCTCATTGGCTCCAATGCCCCAGTCTCACGCTGGGGGTCTTTCCCCTTCCTGAGCCCTGCTCTGGGTGTCAGGGCTCTTTTAGTTCAATGCAGAGCCACACTGCGGGTCTCTGGCTACCTGGCCTACAGCCAAGCGGGGGGCACTAACCTGAGCAGCCTTGAGCTGCTCTTGGGGTTGACTCTCTGTGCGCTGACCTGTGCACCATGTGGGGCCTGAGCAGCCTTGAGCTGCTCCCAGGGCAGGCTTTCCGTGTGTCGATCTGCACACCGTCGAAACTCAGACGAGGTTCAGATGACAATCTCTTCAGAGCTCCTCTCTCCTTGCCATCCCTCACCATGTCTGTCTCATGTGGCTCATGCTGTTTCTTTTATTCCCTCAGGGGGATCCACCACCTGAAGTCCAGCCGATCTGCAGTTTGCAGGTCCCAATTAGATTCAGGCACTCCTCATGCCCTCCCTTCAGGGAAAGGGTGGCACCAGCTCCTCCCAACACTTCCCCGATTGGTTTATGGGCTCCATCAATCAGAACTAAGAATTCTTGGCTTGGGATACAGCGGGGGTCAAGCAGGTGAGTCCATCACACAAGGGAGCCACATAACCAATAAGGGGCTGGTCTTGCAGTATATAAGCACAAGGCTTGAACTGGACTAGCAGTCTAACCCTGGGGGTCATGGATGGAAAAGCTCCTGAGTGGGCAGCAGTAGAAACCTCTGATAAAGCATCCCAACTGCTTGTGGTATGCAGCCTCAGGACCAGGGAAGCACTAGAGGTTTAGGGTTTAGGACCAGGGGAGGTGGAGATCTTAACTGTCCTGGGAGTAGGGCCAGGGCCTGAGGAATAGGGGCCAAGGCCAAGGAATAGTGCCACAGCCAGGTAGGGCCTCTGAGCCTGTAGCCCAGAAGGGGCATGGCAAACTGGATGTGAGCTGGGTGAGAACTGGACTAGGCCTAGGATCAGGGACCCATAGCCCAAATGGGGCAAGAACCAGGGACCCATTGCCTACAGAGGGTCAAAACTGAATAGATCAGGAACACCTGTGAGACTTGGATGTGGCTCTAAGGGGAGACAAGGATGCCACATAATCAGCCCTTCAGGCAATGCGTAACAGATTAGTATGTGCCAATTAGCATGAGACCCAGCTCCAGAATCTCTGGGACAGCTTCCCCTGTTCATACTACACATTTACATCAATGTCTGGCAGATGAACAAAAGGGGAGGATCCTTAAAGGACCAAGAGAGACAAGGTGCATCTCAGCACATCCCTAGAGGCAGGCACTGGTTACAAGGCTGAGGAGAGCTCTAGAATCAAGGTTTTCCTATATTCCAGGCAAGTACTCCAACCACTGTGTTATTAGAGGAGGGTGGGTTATCTATATGCTATTCAGTATGCAATAGAGGTATGTAAGTGCTCCTCATTAAAGTAATGGGCTGGCTGTGCAGTTCTGCAATACAAAGTAGAATGCATCAAGAGGGGCACAAGAGAGAGCTACATGTTACACAGGTGAAGAAGAATATCTCCCCGGTTCTGCTCTTATAAATCAGGATGTTAGATATCTATTGGCAAAGCAGAATTTAATCCAATGTATGTTTCTAAACTAAAGAGTCAGTAATATCTTTTGACATTTACTGACTTTCTGGTTGAACACCTAAGGGTGTGTTTGTTTGATTTCCCCTCCTCCCCCACTGGATTTATGTAGACATAAAACAGGCTATTCAGCAAAGATTTCCATACATTTAATAAATATTGTTGTCAGCAATGAAGATATTAAGGAGATTAACGAGAGCTAATTTCAACAAAATATCCCTAGCAGAGAATTCCCTTGTTGTTGAAAAGGTCTTAGAAGAAATGTACCTATTCCAGCTGGTTTTATGCTTCTGCTTAGCTCCCAGCCCTGCCGCTAGAGGTATGTTAAGGACTGGGCTAGGATGGAGCAGAGTACTTCTCCCCCAATCTTCAGGTGGCAGAGGCTCTTGTCGGATGCAAAAGTTGTGCGTTTTACTAATTTCTGGACAGGAGTCGTGCTACGTGGCTCTGTCACCTGTTCCCTTCCTCTCTTCCGTACTGTAGATCTGGCACAAGACAGAATCTAGCCATCAACATTACAGCTGCACAAAAACAATAGATGAGAAGAGCTAATGGCTTATCATAAAAGCACAGAGGTGGAAGGGACCACATGGAGCATCTGGCCCAACCCCTGCATGAATAGTGAACATACTACAGCAGGGTAGGATTTTGGGGGTGGGGGGAATGGGTTTGAACATTTTCACCAGATTGTCTATTTCAATCTGCATGTCCAACAAAAGGAGCACTGTACAAGTAATGTCCATGAAAGTAGAAAGTTGACTTCATTGCAAATCTACCCCGCCAGGGATATTCCCAGCAAGCAGCATCTCTAAACAAGTAATTAATGCAATTATATTATGTTGCCAGTATTCTGAATTTGGGAAACAATGGGGCAGAGGCAATGCTAGTCAGATGGCCAGTGTGGCAAAATACATGATAGAATCATGACATGGCAAAATCCATATGTGTAGCAAACAGAAAAAAACTCCAAAAAACAGTTTTAGCCTCCAGACTATCAGATAAACCCAGACTATCAGATAAACCCAGACAGTGGCAGTAAGGAAGTGAAAGAAAAACAAAAAGGTGGTGTCGAACTGTAAAATACAATGCCTTACACAGTGATTCTTGAATCTACTGTAGTTAATGTTGTTACCACAAATCTACTGCAGCTTACAGTGTTATAGTACGCAGAGTAGTGCACAGTGCAGTTTTACATATGTAAATTTAACTTATAAAACTGCACATTTATCTTTATTAGGTTGTGAAATGTTATGACTCAAATGTGACAAATAAGTTATTCATCGGTAATGGTGGCCTTCCATTTTGCAGAAATCCCAGCAGACCACAAATACTTTTATATCCTGATGAATTTCATGACTTGGCTGTGGAACCAAGTAAATAGGTTTTAAATATTTTAAAACCTCTGTGAATAAAATAACTGTGCAGTCTAATCTTGCTTCCTTTAAAGTCAGTGGCAAAACTCCCATGTGAAAGAATTATCTTTGTAGGACTTTTTTTTTTCTTCTTTTTAAAAAAAAAAAAAAAATCTTAATCAGATTTGTCTGTCTCTGAGGCTCACCAAAGGAAACACAGATTGTCTGTAATGTCCATGGCACAGTCATTGGGATATGAAGCACCTGTAACAGATCCATACTCCATTCTCCTTTATCTCTATAGCCAGGTTATTTGGAAATCTGGGTTCAAGTATCTGTTCTGCCACAGATTTTCCTTGTGATCTTGGGCAAGTCACCAAGAGTCAGATCCAAAATGAGATGTAAATATGATGATGGCAAATATTCCTTCCTCTTACATGCACCTTGTTCCTGGAAATAAAATCCACAAACCTAGGTTATGCCTAAGCTCCCTATATAATTTGAAAGGGGAAGAGTTAGGAGCTTAGGTTGGGTATCACAACACTCAGCATACTACGCAGATGCATATCTAGTACAGGCAAGAGAAAATAACAAAAAAGGTGTGTGCGCCTAAAATCCCAGACGTAGGAGCACACTTGTATCCCTGTGTAAAGCACCTATGTGAGACTGGGATTCACAAACTGAAACTCCCATGTAGGTACCCAAGTCATTCCTTTGTCTACGGGTAACTGGCACAATATTTCCGAGCCACAGCTGCTGATGGTGCTGCCATGGCCCACCTTTTTTCAGTGACCTAAGGTTACAACATCACCCAGGAAGTGGAAGACCTGGTTTCTGGGTCCTTCACAGTGGTGGGGGTTCACACTCACGGGTACCAATTTCCAGTTGAGTTTCCCAGTTTGGTCAAGAGTAGGAGCCTTTTGAGTTCTGCTCTCTGTACCTGAGGCTGTTTATTCATTTTACATTAAACGTGCATTGGACAAAATGCATAAACCTTGCTAGGAGCAGGGGCTGTTACCCACAGCTCCCCCCGGCCCCCACAGGGGAGTCTTCACTTCACCACACTACAGAGTCATTTTTGGATCTGTCCCTTCCTTTCCCTGTGTGTCAGTGGTTCACTTGTAAAACAGGGAACGGTTGTTACACTTATCTCACAGAGCTTGAATGAGGATGAGGAGAAATGCATTAAAGACTGTGAGCTCCTCAGGTCCCCAGGTCATGGGGATAATAGGAGTATCTTCAAAATGATCATCAGTTACATGTTTCAGTATTGGGGAGGACTGTTCCCGATCAGAGCATGGCTATAAAAGGTCCCGAAAGGATGAATTCTGGCACATCCACAGAGAGGCTGACAATATTTGAAGGGTTTTCCTTGATTCATGGACTTGTATTGTCTGGTTGCACCAGTACTGGGATGGGGGAGGACAAAGGAGGAAGAAAGTAAAGCCATGAATCTTCCCCTCCTCTCGTGTTATCCAGCTGAGCTAGCAAACCACAGTGGAGAGAACAAGTAGAAACAACTGGGCAGAGCCAGGAGTGCAGTGATGGGAGTGCAGCTACACCAGGGGCAGGCAATTATTTTGGGTGGAGGGCCGCTTACTGAGTTTTGGCAGGCCATTGAGGGACGCATGACAGGCAGCCAGGGGCAGATAAATATTAATTTTCTAAATTTTTTAGGGGCCCCGCAGGCCAGATGGACTGGCCTGGTGGGCTGCATCTGGCCCACAGGCCACATTTTGCTCACCCCTGAGCTACACCCACTTTGGCTGTGCCTCCTGTGCAGTAAGTAGAGCTCACTGTAGATACAGCACAGAGCAGAGGTGTAGCCACAACTGCTCACTGTTATCTTGGGTGCCACTGAGCTCAAATTGCATATCAACATAGCACCTGGTGGTATCAGTGGATGTGCTGTGGGCTATATGAGCTTACCATTTGGTTGGCGTGGGGTCTGTCCAGAGCCCCTGCACAGAGCTCTGGAGCCCAGAGGGTGAATACTGTCCATTCTTCTCCACCCCCCCCCCCCGCATTCAGCAGTGGGGCAAAAGAGGGGATTAGCGGCAGTGGCACCCTGGATCTGCCCCTGAGGGCTCATGATTGGGTAAGCTGCCTCCTTTGGAGCTGTGAGAAGAAAACTGGTTTAGAATTAGTCAGGAACCATTTCCATGTGCATACATATATATTTTCCTAACTAGGATTTAGAACAAAAAGCCAAAATTTCCTGACACACAAAAATATGGACTAAATCAGGATCGAAGTAGTACTATTTTGGTTTAATATGTTTTACTTTTTTTCCCCCCCTGAAATTCTCTATATATGTAAAAATCATCAGTGTGGGTGCCTATACGTGAGCACGGATGCTGCTCCGATGTGCTGGAATGCCAGCACATCAGAGCAGACTTAATTAAATGAGTCTGCTGGAGTGTGGCAATTGCCAGGCTCCAGCAGCCTCCTGCATCTCATTTATTGGCATCCCCACACTTAAAAATGGTGTGGTGGGGGGGAGAAGGGTGCTTGAACTAAAGCTGGTCTAACAAACTTTAGTTCAAGCACTCCTGCCACCACTTTTTAATGCAGAGATGCTGACACATGAGATGCAGTGGTGCTTTAATTGGAGTGGTTCTCAAGGCCACTCCAATTAAAGAGTCATGCCTCCACCACCCCTGGAGCACATGTAAAAGTGCCCTATGATACCATACTGCGATATACCAGTGAAAGGAACTTCCTAGGTCATTATGATTTGTCCCTGGCATTTGCAGGCAACCACTTGTCCAACAGATATATAAGATCAGCCACTCCTTGCTGCTTTCAGACACCCCTAGTCACAAAACACCCTATGAAAAATGTATATATAAAATGCAATACAAAGATTACATGCAATTAGGTTAGGACCAGTGGAAGTGTTTTACACTGTCAAAACTTAATATTTTGACTTTTTCCTATTAAACCTATTTCAGCACCACTGATGTTTTCCTGTGAAACATTTTGATTTTGAAGAAATGGCATTTTTTTTTCAATGGACAATATCCAGCTGATCATCTTTCAAACTGTGGCGGCCGCGTGGTAGGCCGGGGCTATGGCCAGTAGCCCGAAACGGCAGGTGGGTACTTTTTGACAGACGGAGTGGAATTAGGCACTGAAGCATATTGGTTAAAGTAAGATTGCTTTACTTACACTGATGGTGATCACAGTGCAGGACGGAAACTGACTTAGGTTACAGTTGCTAACCGAACAAGATGAAAGCTTTCCGAGAACAAGATGAGACGTCCGTGAACGGCTGAACAGGCTTGCCAGACGAAGGGGGGTACGTCGGGTAGGTCGTTGACGGGGAGTCCTGGTGGGTGATCAGTCCGCCAGTTTTACTCTGAGATAAGTGCGGAGGATTGCTAGTTCTCCGAACTCTATGAGTCCTCCTTCTCCGAGGTGTATGCGGAGTGCTCCAGCCTGGAGAAATATGCGCTCTCCAACCTGGAGGAATATGAGGAGTTCTCCTAACTCCGAGAAATGTGCTGAGTTCTCCAACGTGGGCGGAAACTGATTTACCTTTTATATGACTAACAAGCCAATCGCTAGTCACCAATATGAATAATTTGGAACTGGCCAATGGTGGTATGCGTGTTTGCATAAGTTTTGGCGGGAACTTTTTCTAAGCTGTAACTTTCCATTACTGTGGCATATAGTTACATAGCGGAATTTTCCTACTGTGACCTACTTTTTTGCTTGTGCCCTACTTTAATGATTGACAGCAGAATGTTCCACTATGGATCAAATCAAAGGAATGTTCCATTGTGCCATAGGCATACAATTATTTGGTTCTGACACACACGAGTTCAGTTAAAATATCTTGAAATAGTATACATCATAAATGATCACCTACACACCGGACTCAGCATTTAAGTAGGATGCATATGGCAGAAGGAAGGTACCAGACTCCAAGAAGGTCAGGAGTGGGTATGCCTGCTTTGTCAGCGTAGTAGGCAAGGCTAGGTATTTTTAGGCAGCCAAATTGGATTTCCAAGGGAGTTTGGAAACATGATGGAAAGTGTCAAATTACCAGTATTAGATCTGGATAGGAAAAGGAAGAGGTATAGTCTAGTAAATGTTTTCTACCATTATCCGTTTCAAAAACCCCACAATGTTTATAGGACTAAACTTACCTGTTCCTCCCTGCCAAAAGAGAGAGCTGTTTGTGGGTTGACGGTGGGATCTCCAGTGCACAGTATCAGTCAGCAGACCCTTCTCTGGGTCTCCTGGAAGCAGTTTGCTTTCACAAAGTGATTTTCAATACATTGAGATACAGCATCTTCCACTGGTCCAGGGGATTTTCTGAACAGCACATTTATTGCGTTTCTGATACAGTAATATCTATCTATCTAAAATGTTTCATGAATAAACTGGAAAACGAAGGTAAAGGGTTACGTATGGAGAAAAGTTTGAAAATTCCTGCCAGTGCATCTCAGCAGGATTGTGGGAACAATACAGCACCATGCTGGCATTCTCACTGTAAAATACCATATTTAAAATACCCAGAAATATTTTTTAAATTGTCAGTTTTTATCTATGTGTCTCCCTTCTGTTAAGCAGAATAATCACCATTTCAGAAATAAATATTTTAAATGTGAAGTGGTCCATACATATCATGACATATATAGTACAACCTTCAAAATGAATGATTTATTCCAAAGGTCAGATATGTCATAAAATGTGAAAATAATGAAAATATAGGAATATGAACAGCTGTGAGCATATCAGGAAAAGGAGAGGGAGAGGAGACAGACAGCTCAGAAATGAGGAAACCAAATAAAGCATTGCAACTCTGACCTGAAAGTAAGTATTTTAATGGAAAATTACCAAGACCCCTATATTTAGTAATTTGGTGGTTATAGGATTATTTGTTTGTGGTTCTTAAATTGCTTCTGTGTATTTCTTTTACATGATTCAGTGTCAGAGAACATGGATATTTTAAATCTAAATCTTTCACTTACAAGAAATTTATTGTAATAGAAATATGGCTTGGGTCTACATTCAGTGAGTTTGCTGCCATTGATTTTGATGGGACTGGGAAAAGGACCTTAATTTTACAAAAGGTTTTATTCAAATAGTTGGGATAGATATCTTTGACTTATTGCTATATTGATTCATTTTTCCCTTATTCCTTGTTAATGTATGCCCATCAACTGATCTAGTTGAATGTGCAATTTAAAGCAGACCTCAATAGGTCTGCATCTTACTTTTGTAGTATCATTCTACTGTTGTAACAGAGCAATTGAAAGCAGAATTTGATCCAAGAAACAGAATAAAATATACATTAAGTATAGGATTGATGTTCAGGACCAAATGAATTATTATATTGTTACTAGAAAACACAATGAACAATGGCATATGAGGTTGAATATGATAGAAAATAAAAGAAGTGGAAAGACAGGCTTAAAGGAAACTGAGTGATTTATTATTGAAATGCTGAGTTTCTTCCCTAAATCATCTAACCTCTCTTGACCTTATCCTCACCTGGTTTAAAAGAGCATAGAAGAATTGACTTCAGTATGACTTCAGTGGAGCAATGTCCACTTATATACCTAAGGATCAGGCCCTGTGTCTCAATTTCATGCAATACAAAAACTTGGTTTTAAAATAGATTGGAATCAAAGTGAAAAAAGAAAATAACAGAAGGAGACAGGTGAAGCAGGTGTGGCTGATATTTGGAAGAGCTGGAGATGGCTCATTCAATTCATGAACTACAAGGCAAATTTCACTGAAATCAGAGCTACGCAGCAAGAGACTATTGATGAGCACACAATTCAGCCAATATGAAGAATATGAGTCATTAATTAACTTAGGTCATTAAATGAAACAGAGAAAGGCAAAGGTAATAGAGACCATAGCTTTGTCTACTTGTATCGTTTATCCCTGTTCCTTTCCTGTTTTCATTTTACTCAATGTGAAAAGTTTCTGCTGTAAAAATAAGTAATAGGAGATGTCCCTAGATAAAGGATTGTCAGCTGATTTCTTCTGGGTATACAGTAAGGATAATTAAAGCCTTGAAATGTGATGCTCAGAATAGCTAAATTTACACCTGTGCTCCAGTATTCATCATCCTGCATGTAACCCAGTTTAATGCAGGGTAGCTTTTCCCTCTCTCTTGTGTGGCTAGACCATATAGAAAAGTTTATGAGTCTGCCACAGCTCTGGGGATAGAAGATAATGAACCAAGTATAACCAAAGGTGATCCATCTATTATTCTCTGAAAGAGTGCAGACTATGAATAGTGCATATCCTCCTGGAAGAAGCCATCTCTAGATATTCATCTAACCCTTGATTTAGAGCCTCCTTGTCATGGATATATTTGCTAAACACAACACAAAGGCAGAACAAGAAGGCATTTTTGACTTAAGGAGAACAAATCAAGAGGCAATAGATCAGTAGAGATGGGGAAAATACAAGGAGATAGTGAGCCATCAGTTTTGGACAACCTGTGGGAAGTGGTCTCTGCAAACCAGCGGTTAAACCATCCTCAAGTTTATTTAGGCATCCTTCTAGAGGCAATCTCTGAGAAGGTGCTGGGCATCTAAATTACAACAGGGAGCTAAAGCCAAAAGATTGTCATATTCCCCTATAATTTAAACACTAATCAGGGAAACTTCACGCCTGGACCCCTCATAGAAATAGTACAGTCTTTTGAGGTGGATGATCTCCTCAGGGCAAGAGGCAGAAATCAGCTATGCTAGTGCATATTCCTATCAAAAAGAGCAGAATAGGGAAAAATGGAAAGAGGCATTTTCTCTTTAGGCCCTGTCAGCTGAGGACACAGCTGGGCCTCCAACCCACTACTCTGACGATACGTAGCAGGGGTTTGAACTTGGATGAAACCGAGGAAGCTAAAACATGCTGGCTTCAATGCATCTGCAATAAGGAGATACTATGGTCTGGTAGAAGGACCTAGAGAAGAGTCTAGCAAAATATTCAATTAAAGATGTCTGCCTGCTTGTTATAAGAGTAGCCCTTCATAAACCCAAGGCACCACCTTTATTTCCCACGACTTAGCTACTATTTGGGCAGTCAACAAAACTTCTCCCTTGCTTCCCTGAAGTCTTTCAGTGTAATCAACTAAATAAATGCCTCTGAATTATTGATATTCCTTTCTGAAGTAGTGTAAAATAAAATAAACACAACATAATTAAAATCAATACTTCTCATTAATTACTTGAATGATCTGTACTTCATGGCTCATAATATGACACCCTTATGTGTATAGGTGAGTAGCAGCTTGCACAACTCTCAGTAGGATCACCAAGAGAAGGATAGGCTTTTATGGTCTGAATGGCAGGTACATCTGTCTTTTTGGTCTCAAGAATTGACTCCTTTACCTTGCTCCTCTCACCCCCCCGCCCCACATGAACTCCTAGGATGGCACTAGCACAAATTTTAGTACCACAAGACCTCTTTGATGCTGTACTCCTGGGCTAGATATTGATAATGGGTATTAAACCTGTGATCTCTGGATCTAAATGCTTTAAACAGCTCTTCCCTAAGCCCATAGGAGTTGGCAGCTACATTTGGGACTAACTAGCAATGCTGCCAGCTTTCAGGTGAAGTGGCATAGTTTCATAGTAGCTAGGGTCAGGAGAGACCTGAACAGGTCATCTAGCCTGACCCCCAAAATAACCACTTGAAGTACTTGCATTGGCTGGGAATTGAACACAGGTAATGCTACCATTGAACCACCAGTGCTTGATATTTGATATGTTTTTGATTCAAGTCTAGAGATGATAAGGGGAAAGCTCTAGACTTTAATGGTCTAGCGATGAAAAGGGGAAATATTAACTCTTAATTGAATGTCAACCCTGCCTGGGACCCTTTCTGATTAGCTGTCTGTTCCATTTGTCCACATTTTGGTATAAAGCTGCCTCAGGAAGCTGGCAAAGCAGCCTGGCATTATTTTGAAAGGATGAGCAAATAGAGCAGAAAGCATCCTGTAGCTCAACTCCATCCTATTTTTTCCTTTTTTCCGACATGTAATTGGGGAAAAGGGATGGGATTCCCCAAACTCTAGAACTACTTCTCCTCTCGAATCTGGAATGGATAGAAAGGTACATGCTACAGCCAGTCCTCCAGAGGCCTGGAAAGGAATGGGTTAAAGAACACTGGCAGAAGCGAGGCTGGTGGGGTACCCGACTGATGGGGAGTGGGGCAGGGAAAATGAATAGTGAGTCAGGAGCAAAAAAATGTGTCAATGGGACTCCCTGGAGACAAATGCCTTTAAGTATTACTCATGTAGATTCATAGAATGTAGGTTGGAAGGGACCTCGGAAGATCGGGTCAAGCCCCCTGCACCAAGCCCGAAAGACAACTGGGGTCAAGTGACTCCAGCAGGGTGACCATCCAGTCTGCTCTTGAAGATTTCCAGGGTAGGCAATTGCACAACCTCTAGAGGGAGCTTATTCCACAGTCTATAAAAAAAGTTTTTTTCCTAATGTTGAGCCTGAAATGGTCTTCCAGGAGTTTGTGACCATTACTCCTAGTTTTCCCCAAGGGTGCCCTGGTGAACAGTTGTTCACCGAGCCCTTGATCTAGGTCCCTAATGTAGCAGTAAGCTGCTACCAAGTCCTCTCTCAGCCTTCTCTTCCCCAGACTGAAGAGTCCCAGGTCCCTCAGCCTATCCATGTATGGCTTGCTGTGCAAGTCTCTGATCATATGGGTGGCCCTTCTCTGGACTCTCTCTTGCTTTTCCATGTCCTTGTTGAAGCGTGGTGCCCAGAACTGGATGCAGTATTCCAGCTGTGGTCTCACCAATGCTGAGTACAGTGGAAGAATAGCTTCCTTGGCTTTGCTGGAGATGCATCGATTGATGCACACCAGAGTATTATTTGCCCTGCTGGCTACAGTGTTGCACTGTAAGCTCATGTTCATACTGTGGTCAATTATTACCCCCAGGTCTTTTTCATTCGTAGTGCTGGCCAGATTGGTGTTGCTAAGCCTGTAGGCATGCAAGGGATTGTTCATCAACCAATGGAACACTTTACATTTCTCAATATTAAACCTCATCTGGTTCCGATCTGCCCAACTTGCCAGCCTGTCTAGGTCCAACTGTATCTGCAGCCTATCTTCAAGTGTGACCATGCTTCCTCATAACTTGGTGTCAGCCATGAACTTGGCCAGTAAGCTCTTCACTCCCACATTCAAATTATTGATGAAGATGTTAAAAAGCACAGAACCAAGCAGAGACCCCTGAGGGACATTGCTGGCCACTTCTCATCAGGACAACACAGTTCCGTTCAGTAGAACTCTCTGGGTCCTACTCCACAACCAGCTCCCTACCCACCTAACTGGCTCACAGTTAAACCCACAGTTTTCCAATTTTCTCATGAGAGCATTATGGGATACCAGATCAAAAGCTTTTTGGAAGTCATGGTATACAATATAAACCTCCTCTCTCTTATCCAGGTGGTGAATTACCTGATCAAAAAAGGAGATGAGTTTGACACAAGACCTGCCTGAAACAAAACCATGCTGGCTGTCATTCAGAATCCAACCTTCTGCAAGTCTATCACATATAGACTCCTTAAAGATTTTTTTCCAGGATTTCCCCTGGGATAGAAGTTAGACTAATTGGCCTATAGTTACCCGGGTCCTCCCTCCTCCCCTTCTTGAAGATGGGCACAACAGTGCTCCTGTTCCAGTCCTCAGGGACCTCTCTGGAGCACCACAAATTTTGGAACAGCTTCACTAAGGGTTCTGCTATGACTTCGGCCAGTTTCTTCAACAATCACAGATGAAGTTCATCCAGGCCTGCTTATTTATATATGTCTACATTTTTTAATTGGTCTCACACAAATTCTGTGGCAATAGTAGGAAGTCAGTCATTCCTACCCTGCTCCTTCCATATCCTATTTTGTTTCTAGCGTTCCCATGTACTGGGATAGCTAGAAGCTTAAAAAAAAAACAAACCCAAAAACAAGACAATAAACCCCCTCCCCACAGTCATTTTTAATAATCCTTAAAACATCTTATGATGCAGGGGAGGGAAGTCAGTGTTGTCATTTTGGATGCAGGATTCATGGTCTCATAGACTTTGTGGTTGGCAGTAGTTATGCTTATTTTACCTCCAGCTAGTACACGGGTGGGCAAAGTTTGGTCCCCAGACTGTATCAGGCCCATGACAGACTCCATTTCCCAGAAGCCCCTGCCCATGTTGCTGTGACAGGTTCCCATGGAGACCCCAGCAGCAGTGGTGCCATGACAGCATGGGACCAGGGTTTTCATGGAGACCAGACCCAGCAGTGTTGGCAGGGCACGCAGCAGACAGAGTGGGCAGACATGAGTAAGTAGTGGGGCAGGGGAGAGTCCCAGAGGCGGGGCCAGGGGTGGGATTGGGGCAGCTCTGGGAGACAGAGGACGGGGCGGGGAGCACAGAATTGGAGGAGGAGGGAATCTTACCTGTCACCTCCATGCCCCTGCTGGTGTGAGCATGTGACTGCTCCAAAATTAAGCAAGCACTAACACCAACCATCATTTGAGCAGCTGATGGTGTAACGTGTAACAAGGCCCTTAGTCAAGCTGTGTCAAACAGCCATGGAAGCAGAACTCTTCCTAAAAGAAGATATAGTGGTGTATAAAGAAAAGAACAGAGTATATACTGGAGAAAATGAATTATGAGATAGCATTAACAACTCACGTAACCAGAAATAGAAGATATGTGAAGAAATCTAATTGAAGTCAGATCAGCCTGTACACAGGCATTCATAGCAATGTGTCTTGATAGAGAGTGATTACTAAATATCACTGTTCCCTAGAGAATCAAGCCAAAAGATAAATGTAAGTTAAAGAAGTGACAATTTAAACAGCAGACATCAGGGACTCAGAGAACAATAGGTGTTTAGGACCACGAACTAGATGCATTTTTTTTCTAGACAAATACACCAGTGTTAACCCATAAAATAGAAACATCTACTCAAGAGAAAACAACATATTATACAGCATGACTGCTGAGTTCTGAATGGCCTTTATTCATTTTTTTCCCTTTTATTGTTTTCTTATCTAGGTTTCTAAAGCACATTTTCCACAAACGAAAAGCTCTCTCAATCAAAGAGAGTGGACTTCTCGGAGTTCTCTTTCCCAGCATCTGGCAACTGCGAAAACAAAACTAATGACTAATCATTAGACATGTTTTGGTGAGTATCCATAGTAAAATGCATTTTATTCTAGGCAACATTATGTTAAAGCATTCAACTGCTATCTATCCACTAATACGGCTACATTTTGAAACTTTCAACAGTGCATGCACATCTAAATAGGACAAATTAATTGGTGCAGCCAGAAAGATGCACAGAAGCTGACAAGACTAATTGAAAGTACATGGGTATTGCATGACTGAATATTCCCTACTTTGTGCAAAGTAGAATTACAAATTAGAAGTAGAATTACAAAGTAAAATATATAGAGTAGTATTATATAGTAAAAGCTGTGTTATCTGGCATCCATGGGGAATGGGGAGTTCTGGTTAATCAAAGATGCCGGTTATCTGAGAGGCATCTTTGCCTGTTGGGGTCCTGCTGCTCCCGATGCGTCCGATGTGCCAGGACTTTCACTCCCTGGCATCAGTGTGCTGGGGGATGGGGAGGGGGGGCCTGGCACAGTCTGCTTTGCCCCAGGCCATGGTCCAAAGTTGGCAAAGTGGGACTCAGCAAAACCAGAAGTTCCATACTGGGACTTCCAGTCTCGCTTTTGTTGCGTCGATTGGCATGTCGGTTAATGGAGCATTTGGGATGGTAAAGTACTGGATAATACAGCTTTTACTGTACAAGAAGAAGAGAATCAACAGGAGGGACTAGAAAAAAACCCAACCACAGAAGACCCTGAAGCCTGGATATCAGGGCACTGTCTTGTGAAATGTGAATTGGAACATCCAAAGGATGACGCTGACTGCACGTAGCTCATTACTACTGGTCGGTAGCTCGTTACTACTGCGCAGTAGTGTTGCGTGGCATGAAGCATGACACAATGGTACTGTGCAGTAATAATGAGCTACTGTGCAGTCAGTGTCTCCAAAAAGCCCTTTGGGGATGCTACTGAGCAGTAACTCTGCTTACTGCGCAGTCATTTAGTACTTGCATACACAAGTACTAAATGACTGCGCAGTACCAACTATGCAGTCAGCATCTCATATATAAAGCAAGATATAAGAGTCTGCAAATATTTCAAAGGCTGCCATAAAAAAATGGAAAAATATTTTTCCCCTTTGTTCCAGTGGCTAGGGCATGAGGCAAGAGGTTTAAACTGCAAATTTATGTCAAATTTTAGGGGAAAGTTCCTGACTTGAAGAGCAGTAGAGGAATAGTACAGGGTGCCTAAGAAAGTTTTGGCATCTCTCACCTTGTAAGTTTTTTAAATAGGCATCTCTCTGCGATTCTTCAGCAATAATGAATTTTGTATCTTCGTAGAGGGTTGGATTAAATGGCCCCAGGGATTCCTTGCAGCTCTATAATTCTATGGTCATATTCTGACATATTGTAGATAGTATAATTGCTAGCACGACCCAATATGTTATAATCTTTATGCTGCTTTTTTCCTCTGAATATGAGAAATTAAGTGTTTCTTATTGAATTAAAGGTTGCCTTCAATATGAAAGAGATGCATCACTTCAAGTAGAGTATATGCAATCAGACTGTGTCAGTGTTCACCAGTTTATTCACATTATTTATCAGCCTTTAGTAGATCTTGAATTTATAACCCTGCATAAACCAATAATGCATATTTTTTTAAAAATCAGTTTTATAATAATTCTATCTGCTCTTAAAGTAATCATGATTGCCTTCCCCCAAAATATCTTCACATTGCAGCTTTCCACTGATCAGCTCCAACTAGTAGTTATGAAGCCCATTAGCAGAGATTGTGTTTGTGTGCAGAAACTTAAAATATCATTACGGCAGGCAGCTAGAACATTTACACTTTAAAACAAGTTATATATTATAACAAAAGCAGCATAAATTGGAATTGATTTCATTAGAAAAATTTAACACCGGGAAAATAATGGTGCAGATTTTTCTTTAGGGACACTATTGCATTACAGTGTTGCTTCGCTAAATTAAAAATGCTATCAAGTCGGCAGTAAATTCTGGAATGTGTTACTGTGCAAACTATAAAGGCCATTCAGAGGCCAAGACTTCATATATATCAACTGCAACATATTAGACAGAACATTTAAAACTCAGTTTTCATTCCAGGAAACCATGAGAGCAAATACTCTTTTATACCAGTGTTTTCTAAAATGTCTATGGATAGGTTAATGAACTAATGAGTCGGAGTTGCTACACTGGCATTCAGCCTCTATGGGTACTGAACTTGTTTAATGATAGAAATACTGGAAAGATCGGGGGTGTTCTGGTCCTCAGCTAAGTCATATTTGGACTTGGTTCAAATGAAATATTTCATGCAAACATTTGAGACTCTTCTCTCACCCCATTATAAATTAAGAGAATGGGAAGGAACTAGTCAGAGCTTTCTACAGCTGGTACAATCCTAGTGGGAGAGCAATTATTCATGAATAAATTTCTATCCAATTGAAGGGGAAAAATCCATTTAGAGACAAATTCACATCCCTTTATACACACACTGACACCAAGAGAGGAGGTTTCTTTTGACACGTGTTGCATGGATGAATCTGTACACAGGATTCTGCAGCCAGATGGATATGCCCCAGGATTCTGGCAAAATATTATTTTTGCCAGCGGCCCAATTGACTCCATCACCATCATTACGGAGTATTGGCTAAGGAGCATTAGTATAAGTCAAGAAGGAAAAAGAGGATGAGGATCAAGTTGGGCAACAACAGCTGCAAGTATGCCAGCAGCTGCATGTGATGAGTGCATAGCACAAACATAAAATGTTCTTAGGGCCCTGATACATACTCAAATGAAAGCTGGATAGAAACCAGCTATACAGTTATTCATTTTTTTTTGAGCACTAACTTAATAGCTGTTTGGCTCTTTTTATAACTAGATAGTCATTTTTATCATATGATAATTGCTTTGCACATGTGGCTAGTCTAAATTTATCGCACAATTAACCTAGTTAATTGTGTAATATATGTAATGTAGCAGGAATTGAACCCAAGGCTATTAAGTATCTTTCTATTGTCTTCAGTGCATGGGATGGGGCAGCGGTATGCTGAATATTGTCTAGGTCAGAGATCTGGCTCTAAAACTGTTCAGCCAATAAAGCAGAGAGGGGAGGGAATAGCTCTTGCCTACATAACAGGGACTAATGGCTAGATTAGCAGCATCTAGGTATTTAAACCCCTTTGCCAAAGTCCCACATAAGTCCAAGACTATGATTCTTAAATCACCCTGCTTATCTACTGCCTAACCCTGAAGGCAAATTAAGCTCCTGGGGACATCAGGATTTTCTTATTTTTCCATTTTTTAATTTTTTTAAACATTTTCTAGGTACCTGTTCCTAGGCACCATGGTATTGTTTTGTAGTATTCCTCAGTAAAAAAAACGTTGATTTTGGGTGGTTGTTTTTTTTTATAATAATGTTGTGTTGCATGGCCCGCTTACCTTGACTTCCTTGTACACTGTTATGCCATTGGAGAGAATGGAGAAAATATTGCCCTTAATTGGGTCTGAGAGTCTAGTGAGGCAAGATCACACCAACTGTAGAAGCTATGCCTGGGCTGGCTTCATAGGTTGTGTGCACATATGCAGGGATGTGCATAAATAGTAGCGGCGCAGATCTGTGCTTTGTGCTGCAGGGCACACCCTTGCTCATGTGATTTGCAGCAGGATACATTATCTCACTTCTCCATGTGCTGCACGGGGGTCTGACTCGGGCACAGGGTGCCTCAGTGCAGGGCTAGCCAGCAGGTAGCCCACAAAGAGAGGCACCCTGTGCCCCAGCCAGCTGGGGAGCATCACATGGAGATGAGGGAGCAGGCAGTCTGGCGCAGTGTGCCTCGAGATAAGAGCTCCGCACACAGTGCAAAGTAGCAGCCATGGGAATAGGTGCCATTCACAGCTGAACCTAGTTCTCCCCAAGAACAGACATGGAGGAGGAGGTGAGGAAGAACTGGCCACACTGTGACTGTTCTCAATTGAACCAGGCATGGAGGGACCTCCAGGACCACTCCTGCCCTACTCCAACAAGGCACTGTGGGGAGTGGATGCAAAATGCTAGGTTGGAACAGGCAAAACAGGCAGCGACAGAGGTGGGGAATACCCCCCTTCCTGCACCTCCTCCCTGCTCACCCCCCTGGATTCCACCTACCATTTGGGGGCTCCCATGACTGCATGGGTGCCTGGCTTGGCTGGGGTCAGCGTCTGCAGCCGTGGTAGACAGAATACTTCTTCTTGTACCTGCTCCCTCCCAGGTGTCCACCCCTCTCAAGACCCATGATCAAGGTGTACCCTCCCACCCCCTTTTACAAGCCTGGATCCACTTATCCATTCTCAATCCCATTGCTTCAAGTGTTTAACTGAAATGGGAGACCTGGGTTATGCTCTCTCTTGTAATTAATGGTTACATATTTTTAAATACCTAGGTCCTTGTTATGCATTAATTTTAAGTAGCTCCTGGAGCTTTTTACTCCCATTTCATTACATACCCCCAGCTCATCAACTCTCTGCCTCCCAGCTTCATGTTCCCAGTCCTCCACCCCAACCCATCTGTCACACCCCGCCACCTAGAGTAGGGATCTCCTGGCTCACCATCTGTCTAGTGGCAACTCACAGGTATCTCTAGCTCCTAATCTGGCCCTTACTTGCCAGCCCTCTAATGGCAAATCACAGCTGTGTATGTGGGGGACAGTCAGAGAAGGTTTTTAGACTTAAGGTGTGATTGCAGATTAACCCTTCCCCTCCTGCTTCCCCAGAACAGACAGCGTAGGCAGCCACAAGTAAGTAGGGGTGTAGGGAGGAGCCCCAGGGGAAGCAGGGTGTGGGCTGTGAGGAAAACCCAGACTGGGACAGGGAGGGATTCTTACTTATCATTCCTCCATGCCCTGCTACCCTAAACACATGACTGCTCCAAACTTGAACTAACACCAATCAATACTTGAACAGCTCAAAGTACAATGTGCAACATGGCCCTTAGTCTTTGGAGCAGGAACTGGAACTCAGGTGCGATTCTTTCTTAGGTGAAGGCCCTGACTATTAGACCAGAGACTCATGTTCATTCTTGCTCTCTCTCTTTGGCCCAGAGGACTGATGTATTTCAAAATGTTAGTTCTGTCTATGCATTCCAATACAGACCTCCTTCACAAAGTAAAATAAGACGTTGAAAAATACCTAAAATTTCCTAATTCTTGTTAATCCTGGAATAGTATTTTCAGTAATCTGCATTTACATTATGATAGCTCAAAGTCCAAATTGGGACTGATTCTTTCTCAACTTAGGCTCCGTAAAATATATATACCAGAGATAATGTCTTTCTTCCTATAAGTTTCCCACCTCTACACAGTAAGAATTAGAGCCCCCTCTGCCTCATCATGCAGTGTAATCCACTGACTGGAATATCAAAGTAGCCATCAGAAGGGCTGGAGTCTAGTCCAAGGCTTGGCCTTTGGTGTATTGCATGACTATGAGCAAGCCATATCGATCTCTGTGTTCTTCCATTCCTTGCTACCATTTGAGTTTTCTATGGAGGTTTTAAGTTCTTAGAGGTAGGGACAGTCTTAGAGGTAGGGACTTCTCTTCTCAGACAGTTCTTAGAGGTAGGGACAATGCTCGCAGGTCTGTGCATTACTTACCATTCCAGCATTCCAGTCACTACTGTCATACAACCGGGTGTGACAAGTATTTCAACCAAGTTCAAAAGCTTAGATCATCAAAACAGAAAAACCACACAACGTGACTGAGGTGACACATGTAAAGTTTGAATGGTGAATAGCAAATAAATGATGTTCAAATGCAATTGCACAATGAACAGTTCAGGGACATTACACAGATTAATTTTGAGCTTGCATCGGTATGAATCATCACACACATGTTCTTTCCATTTGTCTGCTGTGTCTACATGTTATCTTTTATCATAGTTTTAAAATTCTTAAGAGAAAGGCCGTTTCTTTATGAATTGTGTAGACCGTGTCGTAAAACAGGGCTAAGGCTTTTATATCACACTTCATGCTAAGTTCATCATCAAAGTGCCTTCTTCATTCAAATAATTGACCCATCAGAGAAAAATCATTATATGAGTGCAGTAATGGCATACACTTAAAACCCAGGGCTTAAACTTTTCATATAAATTGTTTAAAAAATCAATTGATGTTCTTCTGTAGAGTTGACTGTAGAAACATGGCTTCTGATTTAACTTCTATAAGGGCCATCAGCAATTGCCATCGTGTGAGCCAATCAGTAATTTGAGAACAGACAATTGAATTATAAATGGTTTACCCCTAACTAGTCTGCCCATTGTTGATGCATGGTAGTAAAGCAGTTCTGGCATGCTGCTGTCGTTCCAGAGAGCATGAGTTTAAAGCTTCACTCTAGAGTGATTCATGGCAAAGGCTGCCCCAGTTAACCAAGCTACAAATGGGCACCTGGTCATTCAAAATTGGTTGGGGGTGATGCTAGTCAGGTAGATCTTTGCTGACTCCAGCTACTTTTATGAGACAACTGAAGCAGGTGTGTTAAGGAGAAAGTTCAGTTAAGGACCAAACTTACACATCAACCAGTTGAAGTGATCAGAAACTGGTTTAAACCTGTAACAGAAGCTGTAACCTGTAACAACTGATTTTTAAACAGAACAGAAGCTCAGTGCACATAAAGTCATTTCAAAATGGGCAACACTGCTTTAAGATAAACCTGGTTCGATGTAGTGTCAGACTTAACTGATTTGGGTCAAACCGGTTTATAAAACTTCTGTCTCCTGAGAAGTATTGGCTAATAATGATGCTGAAACTAAGGGCTTGAAGGATAAGAGTTGCCCATAAAAATATTACTACTTTTCTGGAAGGAAGAGGCAATCCCACAGAAGGTTTGCCAATAATTCACATTTGATCCTGCAATTTTCTCATGTGGCCCACCAAAAGCACTAGGAGAGTGGTTCATTTCAGCACATGGAATAAGTCCACTGAACTACCTTCTGGGTTGTTTTTTTTTTTCATTGGGTTGGAGACAGCGTTAACAGTCCTTTACAGAATTAAGCCTTCATTTAATGCACAGGCTGGGAGAGAGGGAAAAAAATACTGAAAAGCTAGTGCGCAAATGCATCAGCTAGGGAGGTTCAAATAAGGCTCTAAAATTAAATTCAGTTGAAGCCCTTTTCCTCAATGCTGACTTTATTAGCACAAGAAACAAACTTGCAACACCTGGTAATAAGTAGTAGCAAGCTGTGAGGGGAGAGAAGTGTCCTTAAATAGTCCTTACCACAGCGGTTTCTCTCCTTTGCTTTTAAACCTATGGTTCAGATCATTCCTGCCATGGGCAGAGACTCCAGGATCTCTTTGCAGGCTAGGCGCAAAGGAGGTTACAAAGGAGTAAGAAATATTTTAGGAACTTTCAGCTCCCTTAAATTAATATGAACTTGCCCCAGTCTTTGACAGAATGGAGTAAACCGTAGACTTTCCCCACCCCATGCATACTTAAAAATTGCTTGAATTTCAAAAAGGGGAGAGCCATAGTAAAAGAAAAAAGGAGCATCACTAATTATTTGCTGTTGCATTTATCTTCTTCTCGTAAAATAAAAGAGCAGAACTGGAATTTTAATCAGCAAGATTATAGGATTTATATTCAGGTGCCGACAGGAAGTGCTCAGAAACTACAAGGCTGCAGATGATTTATGAGGTACCATTCTTTAACAAGTACAAATGCAATTTGTATAGACTAGTGAGAATTATGGCACATAACATTGGTTTTAATTGGCTATGTGCTAATTGCATTACCTTAATGAACAATCAGTAGGAGATGGAAAAGTGAAGTGGAAGGATGGTAAATATATAAAGAAATTACATAGAGATAGGAGGAAAAATAACCTTAATTATTCTAATTTGTGGTTGAAAAAATAGTAGTGAGGAACAAAAATTAAAGGGATGGCTCCTTACTTCACTTATGCCTGTCTTTGCTTTGTAGTTATTAAGTGGATTTCAGTGGAGTTACTTCTGAACTGCTCTGATTTATACAAAAGTAGGATCTGGTCCAAAGTTATTCTTTCTCCAGAGCACTGGGGGTAGGGGGAGGATATTGCATTTCATACACAATAATCTTCCTTGTTCTTTGTGTCTGAAGCATCTAAAGGAGCCTAACTCCATTGGAAATCAGTTAGAATCCAGAATCTAATTCCCTTTGGCTCCTTTGTAAGTCCTAACCATTTTTTCTACAAAAGGGGTGCAATTCAACCCTGATGTAAATTCATTGAAGCAGGTAGTTTTACAGTGGAGCTGAATTTAGCCCAGCATGCTCCGAAACAGAAACCCTATAAGTTCAGGTTATATTTAATTCAGAGGTGTCCAGTGCCTTCAGAATTAACTTACCTTTAAACTCGCTGTTATAAAAGTTTCAGATTGATAAATGCACTGGAGTCATCTCCTATATGATTAAAGTACATGGATCAGCCTTTTCACAGCCTGGAGTCAGCACTTCGGGAGTGGGGGGAAGAAAAGAGAGAGACTATCAAGTTAGGATGGGGATGAAGGAGGCGGGGCAAGGGAGATGCAGAAAGAGAGAAGAAGAAAGCAGGAGTTTCTTTGTGAAATTAAAGCTTGTTTAATGTATCCCCAAAAGATGAGAAAGTGTGTGTGTGTTGTACAGCTTTACAAAGCAGCGTGACTAAGGATCATTTTGAGCTTCCTGTGCTACATGCAACTGCATGCAAGTCCCTTATAGACTAAATTGAGATAGTTCAGCTGGGCCTGAGGGCTTGTGCTTGAATAGTTTATGTGCAATTTATTTAGCTATTTGGTGTATTTTAATTGAACTGAAAAGGGAAACTATCGGGTTAGAACCTAGCCCAGATGCTCTCTCGGGGGCAAAGCCTGCTTTCTTGCCTTATATTTGTGCAGTGGAGAAACCACTGATTCCCAACCCGGAATAAAAATCATTACTAGTCATTAACAATAATTAATCATAACCAGCATTTTAAAAACATCCTCCTCACCTGTGTAACTAGTGGTCCCTGAAGATAATATAATTTAAATAATGTTAAGAATCTGGTTTGTGATTTCTTTTGATTGTTGCTTTATTTTTAGGTTTTTTGGGTGTTTTTTTCTAGGCAATGGGAATGGGATTTTTTTTTTTCAGTTTCATTTATAGCTAGGATTATTTCTTTGTTCTCACTTGCTGGGAACCTGATCCAAAACACACAAAAGTAGATGGAAGCTGTCTCACTTTCTTCCCTGCTTATAACAGCTTTGTCAAGGACAAATAAGGAAGTCTGACTAGTTCAAAATCCCACATTTTTTAGGTTCTCTGTGGAGGAAAAAAAAAAAAGCTACAACAATCAGGGTAATCGGAGTCATTTTTAATCAAATTTGATTTTCTGCTATGATAGACTGCATACTTTAGAGCGTTTAAAAACAAAAAAGCCATTTAAAAATGAAAAAGCAAAACATTTAATTTCAAAAGCATTACAATGGCATGTTTTGACATTGCTAGATTGTTTTCCAGTTTTATTCTAAAATATATTTTCTATTAAGTAGACAGGATTTTGCCACACATTTTGATGGAACTATGCATTTCCATGGGATACAATTCCATCATTTTTTTCCTAACCTTTAGTATTGATCCTGTTGCATTAAATGCTTCCTTTTGAGCCCTTAAAACCATCAGCCTCCAGTTAAGTAGATACAAAAACAAATACAATACAGCCTTCTACTGTTTATCCTACTGATTTCTTCTCATCTGACAACCATTTTGCTATACTCACAGATGGTTTTTGCAGCTGCAAGAACTTACAGTTGTTTCCATTTCTTCAGGTTCACCCGTGCACTTGTGCAATCTTGTCTTGATTAAACTGCAAAATCATTGGAGCAGGACTCCCCATCCTTTCCTTTCCTTTTTATTAATTGGTACAAAACCAAATACAGTAGATATCTGAGTATGGATCCCTCTGGTCCTCATTTTACATTCCACCCTTTTAAAGAAAAAAACTGAACTAAACTAAAACAAAAACCCAGAGCAAGTATCAGGAACAGCAGACTTTTTGAATAGTATCCAGTCTTAGTGCAGAGAGATGAAACAATTGGGCTAGGGACAGGCATTCAAAAAGCCCAACCCTGAATTGATTCAATCTCTGCAGGTTAGTCTAACTTGCAGAGATTGAACTGGTTTGCAACTGGATAGACATTCCCTTTTCATTCTCAAAATACAGGTACATGCCTGTAGTGACTCAGGCCAGAAGCCCGGGGCTGCTGGAGCAGCCCTCCCTCCACAGGGAAGCTGAGCTGTGGGCAGGTGGGGGGGGGCGGGGGAAGGGAGGCTCAAGTAAGGCTGAGGAGGGGTTTAAACCCCAACCTTGGCCTGCAGGGTTTGGAGGGTGGGGGAAGAGGGAGCATGGCCAGACCACTGTGCTGGGGGGGGAGGAGGAGGAGGGGAGACCTCTGCCTGTGCCAGCAACTCCCTGACAGCAATCCCAGAGGGGAACTCTTCCCCCTTCCTGCCCCTATCCCACTTCCATGGGTGGGGAGGGGGTTTCTGTTCAGTGCTGGGGTGGGGTTTTCTCCCTCCTCCTCCCCCCACCACCACCATGGGATGGGGAGGAGCCCTCTATGTGAGGCTGCCTGGCCCTGGAGGGGGGATCTTCCCTCTGCTCTTCCCCTGCCACAATGGGGCAGGGAATGGAGGCTCTGTTCAGTGCTGAGGAGAAGTCTTCCCCCTCCCTCTCCCCCCACCCTGCACCACTGTGGGGTGGGGAGGGGAGGTTCTTTGGAGGGCTACCCAGCCTGGTCCAGCCTGACCCAGCCAGGGTGCAGGAAGTGGCTGGAACTGAGCTGCAGCCTCCAGGGTGGCCATGCCCCCACAGCCCGGATTGGCATCGCTCTGCCCCAGTCAAGGCAGCCGCATGATCTAGCCAGGCTGGGCTGCAGGGGCACGGCCACTCCTGGTGGGTGCAGCTCAGTGATGTGGATGCTCAGCCCTGTTAACAGCTTGGCCTAGCCTGGTGCATGTGGCCAGAGGCTGGCCAGGCACTGGGCTAGCTGGGCTGACTTAGAGGCACCATGGGAGCTTGTGGGTCTGCATCCAGCCCCCACAGCTGTGGCTCAGTTACAGCTGCTGCCTGCACTATAGCTGGCCTGGGCCAGGCTGGACCTGGCAGTGCCCCCCCCCCCATCCCTGCCCCATGGCAGCAAGGGATGGGGAAAGGAGCAGTAGAAGGAAGAGTACCTGCCCAGCACTGAATGGAGACCCCCTCCCCACCCCACAGGGAGGGGGGGAGGAGTGGGAGGGAAGAGTCCTCCTCTAGGATGGGCAGCCCTGCAGTGCTCCTTTCCCAAGGTGGGGGGAGGAGGAGACCCTCTGCATCACTGCACACAGAGCACCCGCCCTGCCATGGAGGGAGGAAGAGGGGGAAGAGTTCCTCCCGGCACAGGTTACCCAGAGAGTTTGTGGGCTCTCCATCCTTGGAGATTTTTAAGACTTGTAAAGCCTTGCCTGGGATGATCTAGTTGGGGATGGTCCTACTTTGAGCGGGGGAGTGGACTAGATGGCATCCTGAGGTCCCTTCCAACCCTTATTTTCTATAATTCTCTGTGTTGTCTGAGTTGGAGTCTCAGTTTGCTGAGCGATGCTTCCTTATTTCTTGCTTTGCTTCCATCCTTTGAATCAAAGCCACTTCATGTTTAGCTGTACCCAGTGCCAGATGCTCACTCTATATTGAACATGCTTCTCTGAACTCCTCCTAACTTTCTACATTGATGTTGAATGACTCTATACCATTTTTGCACACATCATGGTACTGCCTGATGGCTAGAGAATAATATTTATGAATTTATTTTAGAAATTGGCTTGTAGGAAGAGTAAATATAGCATTAGAACAATGGTTCAGGTGAATGGCAAGGGTTAATTGGTTTTTAAAGTCTGTTTGTGGTGAAGATTCAAATTCTTATCTAAGGGTCCAAAGGTAGCAGATAGACAGGCACATACATCCTGGGAAATTGAAAACATGCAGCAGCAAAACAAGCACTGTTTTCCCTTCGAACTCATAACAAGATAGGAATATGCAGAATTAGCATCAGCGCACAATGATCAGCTGTAAATGGTGGGATCACCAGTTTTGGTAAAATGCAAAAATTAGGAAACCAGGAATGACCAAATTCAAATATTGAAATGACTAGATTAAGATGCATGCATGTGATGTGTTTAAAGAAACAAGGGCAGAGCATGGACAGCATAATGACCACAGGAAAGCCAATCAACAGTACCCAGAAATGAAGTGTCATCAGCAGGGATCCTATTTTTCTCTGATTTTAAAAAAAAATCCCCAAGTTTTGGATTAAAAAAGTATCTCCAAACCTATATTTTTCCATGATTAAAATGAAACACCACTAATATAATGGTGTTTCACTTTAATCATGGAAAAATATGGATCTGGGGTTACTTTTATTAATCTGAAAATTGGGGATTTTTTTTAAAAATCAGAGAAAAACAGGATCCCTGGTCATCACAAAGAAGAGAATACAAAAGGAGGAATCTCTGGGCAAGCATTTTGGGCAGAGCATTGACCCCAAACTCCAAAGCTACTGACCTCTTGATTCAAGCAAGGATCACCAGGTGGCACTCATGGCCAAATGTACCATCTACCTGTGAAACCCTAGGACTGGTAAATAGGTAGGACCATGTAGTCATTTTGCTTGCTTTGCTTGCATTAGTCTTATCTGCTATCACTGTGTAACAATAACATTCATGTGTTTTTGAACAGAAAGGGTCATGATCAGTCTTATTCAGAAAGGTTGTGCTTGCTCTGAACAAGGTATCAGGACTAGTTTGTAAATCCAGTGTGAGCATTGCCATAAAGAGTGACCCTATTTTCTTTAGCTGTCTCGAATCACTCTGTAGAAATTATTCTTGGGGGTATGATCTCCTCCCATTCTACTGATATGGCTGAGCCATTGCAACCTCCTCCTCTTGATAGTAATTTCTAAGTGTGTCAGTCTTGCGCATTCCAGCACCTCTATGTTTAGCATTTCGTCTTCCCGCTTTATTTTCAGGGTCTTTCTCAGGCATTTCATGTGGAAGCTGTTCAGTTTTCTGGTTTGCCTAGGATATGTAGTCCATGTCTCTGAACCATAAAGCAGGGATGACAGCACTTACATCTTTACCTTAATTGACAGTTTGTTGTTGTTCCATGCACATTTCTGTACTAGCCTGAAATTCTTAAATGCTTTTCCAATGTTATTTGCCAGTTCAGTCTGAAGGCCAAGATTCCTACTGATTGTAAAGCCTAAGTAGTAAAGGGTGTCAATGACACCAAGAGATTTACCCTCCAGAGTGCTGTCAGCCACTGGTTCTTCTGCCTCTTGGTACATAATCACCATCTTCTTGAGACTAATTGTCAGCCCAAACCTCTCGCATGATGCAGAAAATCTGCCAAAGAGATTTTGCAGGGAAGGTTCGCTATGAGCAACTAAGTGCATCATTCACAAACAGGAAATCTCTAAGAACCAGCTTTTTCACCTTGCTTTTCCCCCTAAACCTTGCCATGTTGAACAAGCCTCCATCTGGTCCAAAGCTAAATGTCATCATTGCTGTCTTTGAAAGCATGAAGAACCAGAAGTGAAAAGTAGATCTTAAAGAGCACAAGGGCTGAGACAGACCCCTGTTTCACCCCGTTGTTGGTGTCAAAAGCATTTGATTTTTTTATTTTCATACAAAACAGTTGTGGGGAGGGGCAACCCGATTTCTTCAGAATAGTAAAAAGGCCCTGTCTGACAGTAAAAAAAAAAAAAAAAAAAAAAAAGGCCCTCCAGAACAGTAAAATAAGGCTCTTCAGAATGGTAAAAAGGCCATATCAAAAGCCTTCATCAAATCGATGAAGTCTAGGTGCTAGGTACAGAGGTATTAATATTTCTCTGCATTTCTCTTGCAGTTGCTTGACCAAAAGTATCATATCAATGGTGGAGCGTCCTGAGTGAAAATCATATTGACTTACTTAAACTAAAGTTAAATGTAAACTAAAGAACATACTTATGCAGCTATAACATAACAGTGGCTAAAAATAGCCACTCCATAGCTGATACTACATCTACTTTCCTGCCATAAGCCTGGATTCTACAATTTTTCTCTCCCTCACCCAAATCAATTTCTCTGTAATTTTAATGTGCTCGGTTTCATTTTCGAGTAATACATCAGTAAGAAAACAAACATGAGAAAAAGGCTTACATTTATGGGCAGTCTCTGGGATAATGGACAGCTGGCCAGATACTGGGATTTTTCCTCGCAAGATTTTTTTCTTTGAATGAAAATCATGTTTTCTATTAAAAAAAAAAAAAACCCAAAATAAACAACCGTGCAGTTTTATGGGGCAGTTTGAAAGAATACACCAATGGTGAACAAGCTGCTCTTTAGTGAATAACCTACAATGAATGAATGCTGGAACAGTGTAACGGTAGTGTTGCTGACATATTCTTCTTTAACTCACATCTGAAGTATGCATGCCTTTGAAATAGTTAGTTTTGAATTGTTGTCCAAGCTTAGGACCTTGGAGTGATCTGGCCCCCATGACCATGGAAAAAAACATGCCCTGTTACCCACAAGGTCTGCATAAACTATTATGCATATCTACAGGCAACTGAAGGAGATTTTCTTTAAAGAGGAAGAAACACTTTTGATTATAATTAACCTCATCAAATTGAATTTTTATCTATTTAATTCCATGAGATCTGCCCTGTGTGTATTTACTGGCTTGTGTTCTTTTATGCTACATTGTTTTACTTTAAAATAATATTGTTCACTTCAACTTTGTTACAAATTACAACCCTTCAGGGGGATTAGTCAGGAGTGTTATGTAATAAACCTAAAAAGAATTGGAGAGAATATCAGCCAGTGATTAATCACACACAGCTCTCAAATAGAGTTTTCTTTTCCAGTTGCCCACATTTCATGCACAGACTCTAGCCTCCTGAGACAAAGCTAAGTTTATCTGTAGGCTGGCAATAACAATGTACAATGTGGAGGTGAAGAGGAGATAAGCCAAGCCTCTTTATTAAAGTGCTGCAGGCAAAGAGAATACCCTAAAGGAATCGAATCGCTAGTTAAACTGCAATGTGCTTTGCTCAGAAGTACAAAAATAGCCTTCTTGCCTTCCCTTCCCCCAAAACGAAAGACCATTGCATTTGGGAAACAAGGAGCTTTTTCCCAAAGTCAACAAAGGAGAGGTACAGGATTAAATTCAAGTCAAATTAGATTGATCCCAGTGGTACTTCAGAGCTGGATGCAGAGATCTCCTCTTAGTAAATGTCTGTCATGTGTGTGTTTATGTGGGGGGCGAGGATGGAGGGTCTGTTTTCTGGTTATTAGTCCTGAAATGCTGGTGTTGATCTGTTCCTGTTTGCTGTCAAGCTACATATAGAACAATTATTTCCATCCTGAGCTGGAGTATTATTTCCAAGAGGACTGCACACAAATGGGGCTATGGTCTCTATTCTCAGATGCTCCATTATCTTGATTGTGCAATTAATTTAGGACCTGATCCAAAATACTTTGAAGCACTGGGATTTCAGTGGCTTTTGGAAGAGGTCATTAGGATGGACGTACCTTATGGTTTCTGAGACTCCCGTGACAACATACTTATGTCCATATTATTTCTAATGTTATGTTCTCCTCTTCTCTGTTCAGTGACTTCTTTCTTCTCATGCTGCTTATTGTCTGAATTCTAGTAGAGATTTCATGGATTGTGTTTGTGGTATGGCTATAGAGGAACCTTGCGCACTGATCTCAGTTTGACATCCCCAAGTGTTGGTACAACAGAAGTAAATAATAACTCTAGATGCTCTAAATCTCAGCATTACTTATCCTTAAAATGGGCAGATTACAGTTAATCACAGTTGATACAGAGATAAGATGTAGTTTAATTACTTGTAATCCAAGCATAATGCATTACAAAATCATTTTATAACCATTGGAAAAGCATTTGTAACCAAATTCAAGACAAGTCTGAATTTAAGATGACCCCAATAATTAGACTGCAACACAATTTTGAATATGTATACATTTGTTATAATTTCCTATGTATAGACTCTAACTGCAGAATTATCTTTAAATTCATCCCCACCACCCACCACCACCATTGCAGCAGGGAGGCAGGTGGGGAGGGAACCAAGAAACTTGTCCCATGCCACCTGTCTGCCTCCACCACTTGCCCCCTGCTGCCTGCCCCTGTGCCTGTGCACCACAGTACCTGCCCTTCCCATGGTGCCTGCCCCCCTTGCCCACTTCCCACTTGCCCCACCATGCCTGCACCCCCTAGGCAACTTCCTCCCACCTTGCCTGCCCCCTCCCTCCGCTGCCGCTGATAGCAAGTGAAAGCAGTGGCAGGTGAGGGAGGGGGCAGGGAATGGGAAAGATGGGGCGGGGGGAGGGGGGATGGACGACAGGCACCAGATATTGTGGCTCCAATCCTAATCCTGGGTCAGGGCTGGAGTTGGAGTCAGAGCCCCAGGAGCTTCCAATAACACCCCCCCCCCCCCCCCCCCCCCCTCCA
>NW_005841890.1:1364220-1369198 GCF_000455745.1 Alligator sinensis
CCCCACCCCCAGCCTTGTACTCAGTGCCAAGATGAGGGGCTTTCTTTCCCCATATTAAATGGGAGGGTGGGGGGCTCATCTTAGATTCAAGTAAATATGGTAGTACTAGGGTTTACATTTTAGGCGGGGATACTTCACCTTGGGTGGAAACCAGGCATAGCGTCTTCACAAGCATTTTCCTTTGGGCAAATTGCATTTTAATATTGAAATAAGCCTTTAAAAGAAGAAAAAAAAAATGTTTCTCCACTTTCTCTCCTGTTCTACCCCTTGTTAAAATCCTATTTGGTTTGGGGGGTTTTTAAGTATCCAGATACTTTAACATTTATTTTCTACTTTGTATAAATTAAAGCAAAGCCTCTATTTCACTTCTGATTAATGTATATTGAAGAGAAAATGATTGCCTTTGTTTTTTATCTCCTTTGATCCTGTTTGGTACTATTTCTGATTGACATACATGAAAGGATAAAAACGGAATTTAAAAAGCGCATAATAATATTTTAATCCATGCATTTCAGTTAAAAATTAAAATGAATGAAACAATAACCTTTAATATAAAGACAACGTGCACATGTCACTGTTAAATTCTTTGTGGGACTGTGATTAGTAAGAAAGACTCGTACAAGAGTGTGGCAGTCCCTGGACTTGTGAACTTTCAGTCACTGTGCTGCACAAAATAGAGATCTGGAATGCAGCAAGACTGGTGATAAAACCTCAGTTCTTTTGCTTAAGCTAAAGGAGAAGATTTGCTAGCTGTTACAGAGGAGGATCTATCACATGCACTTATCAGATGCTGATGCTATTCTGTTGAATGCAGTGCTATGCAGGAACAGTAGTCTGATGTTCATAAGATCATGCTCGCTTGGTTTCTTTCTCTACCTTTTAACTTAATTCAAGGGCATCCTCCCAAATTGAATCTGGAAAAGAAAGGAAAGGTACTACATGTTCTGGTGTACAAAATGCATCTTTCCTCCACAAAAAGGAGGTCTACATTAAGGCATGCCTTATAAAGCAAAACTACTTAATGGAAAATTACTGAGATCATTGGAATAAAAATGGAGAAGAATTCAATCAAATCTGTTTAAAATGTTTCCCTGTGGTTTTATCTTTGAGGGAGGGGGGGGAGGTTTGAGGAGGGAATCCATTTTTTGCACAGGTGCATCCTATACATCAGAAAATATAAAATATGGTCATTTTTTTTATAGATATTAGGCTTTCTGTATTTTTATTTTCCCCCTTTTATCTAAGATGTATGGATGGATTGGGAAGGGACCAGATCCCTTTTAAGATCTATTCAGTCTCTATGTTCTTTTATTTTACAAATCTAGGAAAGAATCTTGTGCTGGAACCTCAGTCTAGAAAAAAATACCTGGATCAGATGAAAGATGCATCCAGATCGCTATTATTTTTCTGACAGAGTCTAGTCCCAGGTACTTTGGAAAAATCCTAAGAACCACACAGTAAGCAAGTGTGGTATAATTTGCCTCTAGATAGATCTCACCCTAATTTGTGATAAAATTAAAAGAAAAAATCCGAGGCAGTCAGAAGACCAAAGGCCATACACAAGTTCCAAAGAAGCTTTGTGGACTACATAGAAAAAAGTGACTTCTGGGATAAGGTAATGAATGGGATACTGAGCTCATCCCATAGGTTGAGTAGTAACGTGGACAGTGGGGCACCTGGGTTTAAGTCCTGCTTGTGTATGACTCTTGTCTAATCACATAGGAATAGATTTGCAAAGGGCTTAAGGTTCAAAAAGCCAAAACTGTGTTTCTCTAACCTCCAGGACAGATGGTGCTTGGGTCTTCCGCATTAAAGGTGGAGTTGAAAGCTCTGCTTCTGGGATGACCTCAAAGTAATTCCGTTTGGACAGTGTTAAGGAGCTCAGCACCTTATTCAAACGTGAACCTTTCCAGCCAATATTCCTGAAAACAGTGGAGACATGTAGGGGGTGCACATGCACAACCTAAGAGTGCTGGTGCACCCCTGACAGCAGCATTCCTGGGGGTGGGGGGGGGGACAGGCAAGAGTGCTGGTGCCCCCCTGAGAGCACCAGCCAGGGTGTACACCAGGAGAAGTGGTCCCCCCATGGCTGATCCCACTGACCCAGAAGTGCCAGTGGCACACCGCAGCCAGTTGTGGGTCACTGGAACCCGCCCCCAGTCGCTGACTGTCCACTGGGGGGCAAGTGCCCCCCCTGACTCAGGAGGCACCAGTCACCCATGCCTGGAAAAAGTGTTCCTCTGCATCTACAATCCTGCAGGTGATCTCAGAGCACACCTAAACGATCAGGTTTGACACAGAAAGTAGCTAGAGGAGGAAATTTTCTGCCCACTTTATATCCAATTATAAGTGGGCAAGATATGAGTGTTCTGAATAAATTCCTTATTGTCCCTGAGGGTATTTGAACCAATCTTTCTAGAGAGTGCCCTGACAACCAGGATACAGAATCATGCTCACACTTATTCTCTTGAAATGTATATTTAATGGATATTTAATTATTCCATGAAATGAAGAACAGGGAGGAAGGGAAAGTCCACACCCTGGAACATCACATCGTTGATGGTTAAGGTTCCCTCTCTGGGGAGGTGAAGATTTGTACACCATCATGCAGGTGAAGGAATTAAAGTCCAATCTGACACATCCTGAGGTTGCTCTATAATGACCGAGCTATTGGAGCAGGTCTGAAATAGTGATGGCAGATTCTACTGTAGAGGTGAGGGCCCAGATTAAAAAAGAGACCTAATGGTGGCAGTGCTGTGCAGTGTCTCACTTAATAACTTTCCTTTAACACATTCTCAGCACTGTAGTATTTAGAGAAGAATACACATGCTACATGCTGGTGACCACAGGTCAAGTAGGCAAGCAATGCTTTGATATCTTTAAAACAATAATCAGTGAACTGTTAAGCATGAGCAATCAATGGTTTGACCCCCTCAATGCATATCTTTATTTCCACTGAAGCTAATGACAGTAGCAATTACTTAGCAATATTCAGGATCAGACACTATATTTCAGTTCTGTTTTGGATCTCTATAAAATATGTGTTTGTGGTTTTATTTCTTTAAATAAACAACAGTATGGATAGTTTGCCCTCTTCGCCTCTGAACATTGCTTGATTTGTCTACAGATAGTACTGTCATTTTACCCAGGCCACCAGATAAAAACTGACAATCTTGTATTGAGTATGAAATTATTCATATGCTTCTAGATTCTACTGATTCTTGATGCCATAATCCTTTTCCCTTTACATATGTATTGGCTTCTCCAGTGAGGTGCCTGAATCAAAGAACAGGACTTGTACTAGAATGGAAGACATAATCCTGCATACCAAAGGTTTAGCTTTGTGCAACTCTACTGCTCTCAGGGCAGCAAGGTAACATTTCTAGTCATGTAAACAGAAAAAGAATGAGGCCTTGAGTCTTTTATTTGGAAAGCCCAGAGATCTGAGTTTCATGAATAATGTTATATACTTCTAGAAGGGTTGAAGTGTTGCTGTAGCTGTGTTGGTCCAGGAAATATAATAGAAGCAAGGTGGGGGTGAGGGGTGATATTTTATTGGACCGAATATATAAATGGCAGAGGTGTTACACAAGCTTACTATGGTAGACCCTGGAAGCTTGTCTAACTTTTATCCCAACCATACAGTCAGTTTAATAAAAAGTATCATCAAAACACCCTTATTTGTTTAGTTCTTGAAATGATTCAGCTTACAAAATGACTTACCAGTTTCTTGCCCCCTTTGCTACGTTGTTTCATCCTGTCAACATTATGATTATCTTCTTTAATTGCCTTCTCTCTCCTTACACTGGTCCATGTGCATTAGTAGGTGTGTTGCCAGCAGATTGGGGGAAATGATTATTCCCGTGTGTTCAGGACTGCTGTGGCCACATTTTGAGTGCTGTGTTCAGTTTTGGGCCCCCCACTACAGAAAGGATGTGGACAAATTGGAGAGTCCAGTCAAGGGCAACAGAATGATTAGGGGACTGGAGCACATAACTTATGAGAGGCTGAGGGAACTGGGCTTATTTAGTGTAAGAAGAGGAGACTGAGAGTGGATTTAATAGCAGCCTTCAACTACCTGAAGTGGGGATCCAAAGAGGATGGAGCTGGACTGTTCTCAGTGGTGGCAGATGACAGAACAAGGAGCAATGGACTCGAGTTGCAGCATGGGAAGTTAGGTTAGATATTAAAAAGAACTTCCTCATAAGGAGGGTGGTAAAACACTGGAACAGGTTACCCAGAGAGGTGGTGGCATCTCCATCCTTGGAGGTTTTTAAGACCCAGGTGGACAAAGCCTTGGCTGGGATGATCTAGTTGGGGGTGGTCCTGCTGGAGCAGTGGTTTGGACTAGATGATCTCCTGAGGGCCCTCCCAACCCTAATTTTCTACGATTCTATGATTTTCAGGCTATAAGCTTTCATGAACAAGACCTCATTTCACGTGATCCTATAACATCTGATGAAGTTCACTCTTGCTGATGAAAGCATATGTTTCTCTGATTCAATTAATCTATAAGGTACATCTCTACCCTGCCTTCTGCCTGACTTCAGACTAACACAGCTAACTACCTCTCTCTCTTCAGGGAATATAGAGCTTGTGAAGGCATGTATATTATAATTGGTTCATACAAGCCCAAGCTGAAAGGGCCAGAGGGGCTTCACAGATCCATTCAGCTCCGGACAAGAAACTGCCAAGGTAGTGTAGGACATTTCCATTGTGTCTACCCATCATATGTTTGCTACCAGACAAGCTTCCTATTTAGATTTCTTAAAATGGAGCAGAACTGTACTTCTTAAACAATCCTGCTAACTTCACTGGGGGCTAGTTGAGAAGCAAGGCACTCCTTGGCATCACTAACCTAGTTTCAGTTTCATTGTTGGTATGGTCAGAAGGGACCTGAGCAGATCATCAAGTCCGACCCCCTGCCATGGCAGGAAAGAGCACTGGGGTCAAACGACCCCAGCAAGGTGTTCATCTA
>NW_005841890.1:1369990-1372127 GCF_000455745.1 Alligator sinensis
GTCTGGGTGCGGCCCTCCAGCCAATTGGCGACCCATCTGACCGTGTAGGCATCGGCACCACAATCTCCTAATTTTTTAATGAGAATGGGGTGAGAGACAGTGTCGAAGGCTTTCCTAAAGTCCAGAAAGACTGTGTCCACCATGACACCTGCGTCCAAGGATTTTGTGACCTGGTCATAGTGGTAACTAGTGTTACCATATGTACAGTTTTTCCCAGACATGTCCTCTTTTTGGATCCTCCAATCTCTGTCCAGGCATTTTATTTTTAAATATGATCAGATGCCCAGTATTTTGGTCACTTCAGCTTCAAAAATGTTTCCATCTTGCCCTAGCAAGGAACTGCTTGGGCCTGGGAGGGTGCATGGGGAAGGCGATTGGAGGAAGGGCACACACACACAGCCAGCATGCAGCCAGGCATGGTGGTGAGAGCAGCCCCAGTAGCTGGATGCAGGTAAGTCTGTGGGTGGGAAGAGTTGGGGGACCAGGGCTTGGGGGGGGGGTCTGATTTGGGGGGAAAATATGTTTGTTGTATGTGAAAAAGTAGGATATTTGCTTACCAGCTGTTGACATCTGTAAGACTGAAGGTGTGATCTTAAACACCTTTTGCAGCACTTAAGTCTTGTTGTCTTATGAAGCAGCTCAACAGCCCAGGCAGGAATGGACCTAGGATTTGGAAAAGTGGGGTGTAGGTGGTGTAGTACATTATCAAATACCTCAACACATTTTTCTCCAATTAAAAATAAACTGGAAATTTTACTAATATACTAGGGGCCCTGAGCTAAATACCCGGTCTAATCTCCTCTGCAAGCCAGATGTCATATCTGTAGAAACATTTGCAGTACAATCTGACATCAGATTGATTTGATTTTGTAGGTCAGAGTGGGTAAAAAGGTAATAAGTCCACTAGATAATTTTAATTTATAATATTCCTATTTCTTGTCAATGAATCATTTATTCAGTTTAAGATCCAAGCAAAAACAAATATAATTGAGTTTTTGGGGGCTGACTGCCAGCTCTAGGGTGGGGAAGACACCTTGTGCCAGAGGTGTACAGCTGTTACCTCCCCTCTCCCCCCAACAACTGGCCATCAACAGAACTTCTCCCTGCACCCCACCATTTGGGTCCTTCAGAGAAATCCCCATGGCCCCAAAGTACCACTCACTGCTCTTTATACATTGCCTCTGCCACCTCATATGCCCCCGGCTCCAAACCATTCCTTATTATCCTGCGTATTCCCCACACTCAGTCCCACCACGTTATAACCCAAGCCCCATCAGGCCTGACCACCTCCCTCATGCCCCATTGAGTCTCACCCTGCCTCCATGGATCCATTGCACTCTGTAGAGACTCTTTTCTGTCCCACATAACCCAACTGACCCCTCATCATCCCCTCACACCCAAGTGAGCCCTCCTCTACTCCCCTGAGCACCTATATATCACTGCAGGGATATTCATACTTGGTCTCTAATCTAGCATGATCTTCTCTTACTACTTCAGCTACTCCAGGAATTGAATCTTGATTGATTCTTACTGAATGGCTAAACAATTATTCTTGCCTTTTCTTTCTTTTGTTTCCAGAAGAGACTAGGCGCCAAACGCTGTAGAACAATTTGGAATAGGAACCCTGATTTATGATTTCACTTCTAATGGCATAAACCAATTGCTTTCTTTATCATTCAGCAGGCCAGAAGAAAACCATTGGACGCCATCTATTCTTCTGGCACCTATTTATTTAGTTTGGTCTTTTTACTGGTCCTATATTTCCTGTTTATTATCAGTTATTTATGCACTGTTCACCTTTTAGGAATTTTTAAAGGTGACCCATAATATCATACTCTCATAGTGTGAATCCAGATCCCCCCCATATGCTATTATATTGGAAAATACCACTGAGAATGCTGGTACAGACAATTGCCATTACAACAAAACTTGGGAAGAACAATGAACAAAAAACAACAGTTCCTCTGGGTTCTTCCATAAGTTGAAAACCAGATGATGATCCTTATAAAAACTGTTGCTACTTGGAATTACTATAGATTCATAGATCTTAGATTCATAGATTCATAGATGTTAGGGTCGGAAGGGACCTTAATAGATCATCGAGTCCGACCCCCTGCATAGGCAGGAAAGAGTACTG
>NW_005841890.1:1372488-1384766 GCF_000455745.1 Alligator sinensis
TATCACCTCCTTGGACCTATTCGTCATGCATCTGCTGATGCACGATAAAGTGCCATTGGCTTTTTTGATGGCTTCGTCACACTGCCGACTCATGTTCATCTTGGAGTCCACTAGGACTCCAAGATCCCTTTCCACTTCCGTGCCACCCAGCAGGTCATTCCCAAGGCTGTAGGTGTGCTGGACATTTTTCCTCCCTAGGTGCAGCACTTTGCATTTCTCCTTGTTGAATTGCATTCTGTTGTTTTCTGCCCACTTGTCCAACCTTTCCAGGTCTGCTTGCAGCTGTTCCCTGCCCTCCGGTGTGTCCACTTCTCCTCATAGATTTGTGTCATCCGCAAACTTGGACAGAGTACATTTCACTCCCTCGTCCAAGTCGCTGATGAAGACATTAAAAAGTATCGGTCCAAGGACCGAGCCCTGCGGAAACCCACTGCCCACACCCTTCGAGGTCGAAACCGACCCATCCACCACGACTCTCTGGGTGCGACCCTCTAGCCAATTCGCCACCCACTGGACTGTGTAGTCATCCAGGTCACAGCCTCTTAACTTGTTCACCAGTATGGGGTGGGATACCGTATCGAAGGCCTTCCTTGAAGTCTAAATATACGACATCCACCCCTCCTTCTGTGTCCAGGCGTTTCGTAACCTGGTCATAAAAAGAGACTAGATTAGTCAGGCATGATCTGCCTGCCACGAACCCGTGCTGGTTTCCCCTCAGCATAATTTGTCCTGCTGGGCTCTCGCAAATGTGAGCCTTGATAATTTTTTCAAATACTTTGCCAAGGATGGAGGTGAGACTGACTGGCCTATAGTTGCCCGGGTCCTCCTTCCTCCCCTTGTTGAAAATGGGGACCACACTGGTCCTTTTACAGTCCTCCGGGACTTGGCCGGAGTATCATGGCACCATGCCACTGTCACTACACAAGACATTAACTGTGCAGTAGCCTAATACTACTGCACAATAGCCAGGGTCAATGCGTAAGGGGTGCATGCAGGTGCACGTGCACCTCCTGAGCATAGTGGTGCACCCTTTGGAAAAAGGTACCACCGACACTGTCAGTGGCATCTGTGAACAGTCGCCACTCGCCACCCCACTGCTGACACCACCAGCAGCATCTGTGGGCCATCCATTATCGTCCCCAGCCACTGCCACCACCGATGCTGGCAGTGCCTCTGGGTGGTCGCCGACCCTTGGTTGGTACTTGCCATCCCTCCCCCCTGCTGCTGACACTGCCAACGGTGTCTGTGGCAGCTCTGCACTTACCACTGCCATGCTCCCACTGCTGCCACCATGCTCCCACCACCGCCGGCAGAGCCATGCACCCCCAGCTGCCGGGGGCATGTGCCACTCATGACAGTAGCATTGCATGGCAACAACTATCATGAGACACTACTGCACAGTCGTATAGGCTATTGTGCAGTAGCATCATGAAAAAGACATTCATCAGTGATACTGTGCAGGAACTTGGGTTACTGTACAGACATTTGGTACTTGTTTATATATTTAAGTTCATTTACTAAAGTATAAACAAGTACTAAATGACTGCATAGGAATGACTGCACAGTCAGCGTCTCCTGTAGATGCAGCCATTCGCACCTTAACTCCTGTCTCATCCAGCTAAGTTCTAAATGGTACATCCATTAAAATGCTGGTAGCTAATGGGCATATCTACGCAAGATGGTACATTGCCGTAGTGATAAGCTACAGTGACGTAGCATCAGCAGGCAAAAACTATGAAGCCGGCAGTATGGTGACATAGCATCTACAAATAACTGTGCCACTAGGACTGCACCATACCAGCAGGTACTTTGCAGTACCAAATGCGCAGTCAAGGGCACGTGTGGACACACCCACTGTATATGTCCCAAGAGATTTGGGACAATGGGGATTGTGAAAATAAAGGACCTAGAGATCCAAGTCCCAGAGCCTGTGAGCCTGAATCACATTCACCATACCTGAGACCAATCCCTATCCTAGTAGTTAAATATTTTTTAATTGTATCAACAGAAAGCCAAGCACCTCACCCATTCACTGAACCACTCGATTGAAGTATTTTCCTTTCAGAAGCCTTATTAAGGAACATGTTCTGTGTAACTATATTTTGTGTCTTGATTTCTCACATAATCGATGAGGTCTCCAGTGAAAAAAGACAAATGCTCCTTATTTCCTGTATGAAGTTTTTGGATTAAAACTTTGGACAGCTTGGAAATTATTCTAAGAGACTGTTTAAATGCCAGTTGCAATTTAGCTGGCTGTCTTTTCTACTCTGTCATGTGTTCTCCCTGCAATCCCAGAGCTTAGCAAGTTCATGCTGTTTCAAGATGTAAGTCCCTGTATTATCTGAAAATGGTTCATTTTTTATTTCCTCTAGTTATTACAGCTTGTTGCTAGAAGCCTTTTCAAACCAAAAACATTTGCATATTTAGTCCCAGATTCAGGGAAGCTTAGGTTTTAGCAATCACTTGAGTCCCATTGGGACTCATGCACATTACTAATTGCAATTCTGATCAGTGATCATGAATTGTGGCCTCATATGAGCTAAATACCCAGTCTAATCTCCTCTACAAGCCAGATGTCATATCTGTAGAAACATTTGCAGTACAATCTAAAGTCAGGCCATTTTATAGGTCAGAGTGGGAAAAAGCTAACAAGTCTACTAGATAATTTTAATTTAAACTTTTCCTATTTCTTGTCAATGAATCATTTATTAACTAATCCTGATTTCCATTATATTTATTCATAAGTATTTGCATAATATTGTGGAAGCATACTTTTCAGATTATATTCTATTTTCCTTCTGGTTCTTGTCTTTGTAAAGTGGTTTATGTTTGGTTATTTTTTATTTGTCTGGTGAGGCTGGTCTTGAAAGTCATATGATTGATTGATTTATTGATTAAGCGCTTAATACACACACACACACACACACACACACACACACACACACAGACGGATTCTCACACATTCGCTCACACATACAGCATACAAAGGTCGAACACTTATGTCAAGTACAGAGCAATACAAAATGGAGTTTCTTAAGGCAATGCAAAACTCAAGGAAATACATAAGATTAAAAGAAAAATGCAAAAAGTCTACATGTATAACACCTTTCTCAATAAAATATGTCTTTTCAGTGAAACAGAATGCTTCTCAAAAAACTGCAGTTTTCTTTCATTCCTTTGGGGTTATGTAACAACTTTTCAACAAAACAAAATCAGAAACTAAAAATAAACCACCTGTCCTTTTCCTTTTTCTTTTTTGTCTTCTAGTATTTGTTAACAGAACTCTGAAAAGATATATCAACAAAATGAAGCAAAATACTGCATTTCCCAATGAGTTTGGTGTATGAATCTTTTACATAACATATGCACCCTGCATAACCTATCAGATTTTCTGGAGGAAACGATTGCAGTCCTTCTATTTTCAAAATGCTCCTCCTGTTTGTTATTCCCAAGTTGTACTCTCAAATACCTATTAACACTATGGTTTCTGAATTACTTTTCCATTCCTGAAGAAAAATTACTTTGGATGAGATTGTCATTTTATAATCTGTCCCAAGTAGACTGAAGTACTTACATAGGTCACTCCAGCAGAATAACAGAGAACAAATTCTCTTTCTGAATCATGCCTTTTCTTTTTATTCCTATTTACATCATGTACTTACTACCTTTTCTTGGAGTATTACATTTGTTTCTGTGCATCCAAGCCAGCTACTTCAACCTGCATGGGAAGAATAGGAAGTAGAAGAAAGGGTTCCTCATACTGTCTGCACCTCTTCACCCTACTTGCTTGCCACATGGAGTATAAGACAAGTAACATACTGAACTGTAAGCTAGGAAGCAAACAGAGTTGGGAGGGGGATCATCATTCAACACTATCATAGTAATAAGAGATGATGTAAAGAGCTGTTTAGAAAAAAAACAAAAAAAACATTTGCATTGGTCTTTTAAAACTTAGGAACTATGATACATATTCTATGACCATGGTCTATTGACACTTTTTCTAAATCTAATTACTTTCATATATATATATAGAAGCACAGGTTTCAAAACACAGAACTCATCACAATCGGTGTATCTACATGGGACGCTAACTGCACAGTAACCTAATAACACAGTGCAGTAGTGTGCCGGGCAAAAACCATGCTAATATGCTATTGAGTGGTAGTATTAGGCTACTGCGCAGTTAGCATAAATAAAAAATGTCATGCGCCAGTGCTACTGTGCAGTAGTGTGAGTTACTGTATATTGATTTGGTACTTGGTTAGCTAAGTACTAAACTTAATGCACAGCAACTACGGCACATTAATGAACATGTAGTGCCAGTAAAAAACAAGTTGTTTTAAATATTCTTCTTCATATGAGTTTCTCATATTTCCTCCCAATGCTTCTTCTCATCAATGAGATTTATCTCTGCTCCTGCATGCAAAGTTAGAAACACTTTAAAAAAAATCTTTTACACATGATTTACTTCTAGCTGCGGCAGAAATTAGGTAATTAAATATTGAATGGCAAAAAGAGATATTTCTTTTAGTTTTGTTCAGTTTTGATTTAACACATAAATACTAACATCATAGGAAAACAATGTGTCCTTTGTTTCTCTTTGCCTCCTACCATTTGTTTCAGGATGTACTGTGTTTTGTAATATGCTTCAATTATACTATTGTAGCTAATTTTTTCTGATTTGTCTCTGACTGTCAAAACCCAAAGAGATCAATTATGTATTTACAGCTTTTGTTGGAATCAGTCATCCAATAACTATTTATATGAACCGTTAGCATATCTTGTGCCTAAATGAATGGCCTGAAATCTTACAGAAAGCATGTATGAGGATGGCAAGTTCAAGGAAAGTTGCTATGTTTCGGAAGTTTGTATTAATACCATCACATTTTACAAGACAAACTAAATATTTCCAAGGATACATGAGAAGGAAGAAAGTTTAATTCTGTAATGTGCATCCTTTCTAAAGTCCCAACATGACACTAGGGTGCTGCTACAGATGCTGACCTTGTAAGAGTTCATAAAACTGAAGTTATGATTATATATGTTCATTATGATAACCATAGTGTCTTGACTGAAGTCCAATTAGAATAATTTCTCCCTTTAAAAACTCCCACCGCAATTTCTAATTCACGTAATGTTCCTCTGTCATGAACTGACTTAAGTCCTTACGTAGTGTGAGAGTGATGTTGTAGCTGTGATGGTCCAGAAAGTGTGTGAGATATAAGGATTTCTTAAGGTGGTATATTATCTCAACTACACCAACAGTGTAGTTGAGATAAAGTTAGATGCTTGAGGGTCACATAACCAGATAGCATGCCAGAGTCTTGTTAATTATCAGCATTAACCACACAAATCACTTCACCAACTATGAACGGCCATGCACCCCCACCAAAATTACACTTGGGACCCTGGCATGCTAACTAGTTATGCAACCTCCGAGCATGTTTTTTTTTCCGAATCTTCAAAGTTGATCCAATAAAATATACCACCCTAAAAAATCTTTGCCTCTTGCTTAAATTATTATATTATATTATGTACGATGTTATCTGTTACATAACACAGACCATAATGTTAAGCTCCAGGGTGAGTGAATTGAGTTTCATGTGCTCTCCCTGTTGTTATTGTTTGTAATGCAATAGTATGTCTCTATCTAGTCTCGCAGGCCTCAGTGGTCTATAATAACCTTAACTACCAGCTTTCATCTCCTTCTGTCTTGAGCAATGTCCTTCCATCTTGTTGCATCTTTGTCTGTCCCTTCCAAATCAGTTTTCATGGTATCTTCCCATCGCTGCCTTGGTGTACCTTGAAGTCTGATACTCTTCACATCAGCTCCCAAGATCTTCCTCATATGCATTCTCTCATTGTTTTTCATGATATGCCCTCCCCATGTCATTCTCTGTGTTCTTATCTTGCTCAGAAAATATCTTTTGTAAAGGTCCATGATCTCTTTATTATGTCTTTTTCTCCAGGGCTGTGCAAAGCTTCGGTTGCCAATTTGATTCAGAGATTTGGTCCAATTCGCGGGCTGAATCTCGGAATCCAAATCAGATTGGGAGACCCATTAAAATCTTTGCAAAATATATTATATATATTAAAATTAAATTCAAAGCATCTGAATCGATTTGGAAACTTTTAAAAAAAGAGTCAGAAATTCAGATCAGGTGGGGAAAGGCAGGCACAGCTGGGCAGCTGCAGGTTTTCCCGCAGCTCCTCCAGCTGTTCCTGCCTCTCCCTGAGCAGTGGGAACCACAGGAGAAGCCCCCGTGGCTGCCCTGCCTGGCCCCAGGCTCCCAGAACTTAAAAAAGAAAAAGCCCCGCACTTATCGGCTGTAGCAGTCACCCAGAGCCTGGCAGTGCTCAGCCCCAGTGTCCCCAGCTCCCAGACAGCTCCTTGTCTTATAACAGCATACAAGGAAATCTCACTAAACACATTATCTATCATTAAGCTGCTGTTAAAAGCAGCATGTACTCAGCAATGGAAACCAACTATGAAGTTGATTAAATGCAACCAGAACTGAGCATTACTATAAAACCCATGGGCAAATATGCTGATGGGAAACTTTACTCTTTCCTTTTTTATTTATTTATTTATTTTTTTTTTGTGGCCCTTATAAAACCCCCCAAAACAGGCAGGTGTTCCCTCCGCAGGAAACTGGCACCAGACCTAGATATACTTCAATACCAGGCTGGCACTGGGAGGGCCAGAGACAGCCCTGGCACCATCTCCTTGGTGCCAAAAATGCTGCATTCGCTCTTGCTGATGGGAACCTTTTTTAATTTTTTTTTTTTTTTACAAATTCTGTTGAAAACACACTTATCGCCAGTTGTACTTTTCTCTGAACCTAACCTGTATATAATGAACTGTGCCAAACAGGACATTTTATTCTACCTTTAACTCTCCTATGAAATATGAACTTTCATTTCTACCTGGGAGAACTTCACGATCTTTTCTTCTATGCCTGAAAAAGGGTGCTTGTGCCTGAAAATAATAATTGTTATTATTTTGCAAAATTCTAGTTGGTCTAATAAAAGATATCACCTCTACCACGAGTTATGATTACTGTTGCCTCTAGAACAACATGGCTACACCCTGGACACCTGACACTTATCACCCTACCCTTACAAAGCTACGCATATTGAGCATCCTTGTTTTACCAAGACTTCCTATCATAGAAACAACTGCATAACAAAAACATACAACTACATATATTAAACCCTTAAACAACATACATCAACTTTCCACAAATAAACCCTTACAGAAATCTTTTTTTCATACAGAACCCCATGAAAAACTGTTATCTCAATAACTACATGAAACTCTCTGCCTCTCCCATCAGTCCTCTCTGTTGGTTTAGTAAAACAAGTGCACCCAAGTCCTTTTTCCTCCACTTCTTCTCAGCCTCTTCCTCTCCAATCTCTTCCTTGCCCCAGTCAATGTAATATTTCAGTTCATTCAGCCCCAGCTTCAGGCACTCTCTTTCAGTGAAAGCAACCCCCTTAAACACCCAGGGGGTTCTTACTTTAAAAGTAGTTTTAACAAATGCTAATACAGTCCTTAATAATGTTTCCTCTGGTCCCTTTGGTATGAGTCCATACAGTACCATCTTCTGCACTAATGACAGGTTTATTTGGGTGACACTAAGAAAGTGGTGAACCCTCTGCCACATCCTTTTTACATATGCACACTCCCAAAACGAATACCTCACTGTTTCTTCTTCTCCTACACCTCTCCCTTGACACTTTGATGAGCTCATCAAACCCCATCTGTGTTGCTCTTTAGCAAGACGTTTCTTACAACTTTCCATGCTAGGTAAGCATGTTTGCCTTTTAGTTGGTTACCTGCCACCGCTCCCCACACCGTCTTCGTTTGTCCTTCTGTGAGTTTTTCCACCGGCACTATCCTGTCTCTCTCCCTTACCACTTCCATCAATTTCTTATAATCCTTCAGGACTTCCAGCCCTACCTTCTCTATTTTATACCTCTGTATCAATCCTTCCATCCTGTTGTAATGAATCAGTAGTTGGCACACCCATGGACTCTTCAAAGAGGTCTAATACACTCCCCATTTCCTCAAAACCGCACCTGCATGAACTTGGGTGACCCATGCTGCTCTCCCTTCTCCCTTCATTACCGCCCTGCACATCATGATTACATATTTGGCATAGATGAGAAATCCTGAGTCTGGCAGTCCCCATCTCCCTGTGTCTCTTGCTTTCGTACAGTTCAGTTCTAGCCAAAATTTCTCTTTTGGCATATCATAGAACATACCTATTTCCCTCTGTACTTTTGCTATCTGTCACCATGTTGGTGGGCTTACTATTCCCAAATATAGACTACTGAGTAGTAACACAGCCTTAAATGACTCCAGTTTTCTGGCAAAGGACAGAGTCCTTTCAGCCCATAACCAAAGTATTTACCATAGTCTTGCCATTACATTTTCCCCATGCTGTATTACCTTTCCTTGTATTATCCTATCCTTGTCTCTTGCTTGTTTTCAAATAATTTGCTGCTCAATAACAAGACTCATTAGAATTTCAGTCTATTTACCACTTTTTCACACAAACACTTACCAGCATACAAATAATAAAGACTACATCTGAACAAAGAACCTTCAAAAAGGTGGTTTTATATTCTGTTTGAAGTCATATATGAGCTATAATGTAGAGATGAGAAGCAGAGGGGAAAAAACACATTTAAAATAGTTTTCAATCTCTATTGTCTAATGTTTTACTTCCCTAAGGTCACATATCCATGCATAGATTCATACACGTTAGAGTCAAAAGGGACCTCAGTAGGTCATCGAGTCTGACCCCCTGCCCTAGCCAGGAAAGAGCACTGGGGTCAGATGACCGCAGCAAGGTGCTTGTCCAGTCTCCTCTTGAAGACTCCCAGAGTAGGGAAGAGCACTACCTGTCTTGGAAACCCATTCCAGATTCTGGCAATCCTTACCATAAAGAAGTTTTTTTTCTAATGTCCAACCTAAATCTGCTCTCCCTCAATTTCTGGCCATTGTTCCTAGTTACTCCAGGGGATGCCTTAGTAAATAGAGCATCTCCTATTCCCTGCTGCCCTTCCCCGATGAATTTATAGGCAGCCATAAGATCACCTCTCAGACTTCTCTTGTGAAGGCTGAAGAGATTTAGGTCCCTCAGTCTCTCCTCGTAAGGCCTTTCCTGCAGGCCTCTGACCATGTGAGTGACCCTCCTCTGAACCCTCTTAAGAATCTCCACATACCTCTTGAAGTGCAGCACCCAAAACTGGATGCACTACTCCAACTGCAGCCTGACCAGTGCCACATAGAGGGGAAGCATCACCTCCCTGGACCTGTTCGTCACACATCTGCTAGTGCATGATAAAGTGTAGTTAGTCTTATTGATCACTTTGTCACATCATATTAGTGCATGTGGGCAGTCATTTCCTTGTGAATTTTTCTTCTCCTTATGTACTACTTGTACCATGCAGACTTTATGTATAGGCTGTGGAAAGCAAATATCTGCCTTAGCATACATATCAATGGGATTTCTTTGCTATGGGAGACAGTTTACTAAGTGGGGCTTGAAGTTATGAGATGAATCTATAACTTGTAGATCTCATCATTGTTGGCACTGGATTTATGACTTAATCCTGATACTTTGTTTCAGGCACACCAAACCCTCAGACCCACCACAATGTCTTTCATTCGATAATAGGCAAATTTTATTGATATGCAGTAATAACAGATAAAAGTAATGGAGGCAAAGCAAACAAAAGTACCCACCAGTTCTAAGGCTTCTACAGAGAGAAGGTATGCCTGGCCAGTACACAAGCACCATCATACGATTCTTTTTTGAATGCCAGCAGTCTTGGAGGTCAAGGGCAGAGATTCATCTCCCCCACCCCTCCCCACTCCCCCAAAGTGGAGTGGGTGAGATGGGCCGGTGGTGTGCCCTCTGCCCATGGTGGCCTTGAAATCTTGCTCCCCCTTCCTCCCCACCCCCTCTAATAATTCCCTCCTTTTGTATTCTTTCCCTCCTGATGACTCTTCATTTCTGGGTACCATTGATTGGTTTCCCTGTCATACTCTCCATGTTCTGTTCTGCCAGCATAATTATTTGTTCCAACAAAGCCATTATGTGCATATATCTTAATTTGGTCATTTACCAGTGTTTTAATTCGGGCATCTCTGGCCTCCTAATTTGGTCCTTCCACCAGAACTAGATATCCCTGGAGCTTTGCAGCTGGTTACTGTGACCTAATGCCAATGATGCAGGTTCCCTTATCTGTGTTATGGAACACTGTTTGCATGTTTTTAATTTCCCAGGATGTATGAGCCTGCTTGTCTGATAGCTTCGGGCATAGTGTCTGCCTCATAGGCTGTAAACATGAAACTTTATCATGAAGAGACTTTTAGAAACCAATTAACCCTTGCTGTTCTCCTGGACCATTGTTCTAATGCAATATATACTCTACCTACAAGTCAATTCCTGAAAACAAATCTCAAAATATCATTTTATAGTCATCAATCATCATCATTATCATCTAAATGTATATGCCAAATAATGTGAAAAAAAAATATGAGACTCGTATCGCTACAAACATAGATACATGCCAGACATTCTGAGTGCGTGGAATATTCCAAGGCTATTGTATTGGCTTTTATACATAAGTCTGTTTTGGGCTAAAAGGAATGTATGAGTTTCCTGTGGGAACAAAAATCACTGAGGATGTTAATAATACAAATCCTTAGCCAGGTAAACAAGAAAAAAGAAATCTGGCAACCCTACTGTGCCTTTGTCTTGACAGAAATTGTATACCTTGGTTTGAACATATCAAACATGACTGTCATGCAAAGAACTGAGAGCTGTGTAAAATGACTGGTCAGATAAAAAGCTAGGAGGCATGTTCTGATCTGGTCCAAGGCTATGCCACACTGGGCGCATCTCCACATGCATTTGATCTGAGAACAGTTTACTTGTGAGTAAACTATTTGTGAGTGAATGCTCCTGGGCAAGTGTCTACACATGTAGAGGCTTGGGAGCAGATTTGCTGCTCCTAGCACCAAGCTGCTCCCACTTCCTGTGGCCCTGCCATGGGCCCCTGCTGCCACCAGGGGGAGCTGAAGGGTCCCCCTGGGTGCTAGCCTAGGGGCTGGCATGGAGTGCTGGACCAGGAGACCAGGAGACATCTGTCTCCTGGCCAGGGCTGGGACCTTGATGCCTACCCCATTCAATGAGCTTTAGTTATAGTACCCCTGATGTCACATTTCAGCATGGGGACACTGATGCATGTGATGCTCTGGGTACCTTAATTAAAGCAACTCTTGGAGCTGCTCTAATTAAAACACCCTCCCACCCCCACTCCTAGAGCACGTGTATAATCTCCCTCGGTGTCTAAAGGCCTGGACACGTGACATTTTTACAGTGTAAATTACCTATATATCACAATAAAAAGGAAAAGATACATAATATTTAGACCTAAAAAGGTGCAATTTAATAGTACTTGGATGTACAGTTACCCCAGAAAAAATAGCAATATCATATAGCAGTATAAGTTAAACTGGTATAGATATCATGTGTCCACAGTAATCCAGGATCCATAGTTATTCTGATCAATACAAACAGGTTACTACATGTTTCCCCATCATTTAGTGGTGAGGTGTGGTAATAGCACATATCGTGGCAACTATCCTAGGACAGTAGATCATCTCTTTGCTCCAGATCCCAGTTTCATTTACAAAGATGTGCAAAACTGATGTAATCTATAGCCGTGTTGTTATGTTACATATCAAAGGTCTAATTTTGCTCCTTCCAGTGATCAAAGGCCCACTGTAAGGGTTTTTCCTAAATTGTATAGTAATTCATTGACAGACTAGAAGACTTAATGGCTTTTTTTTTCTGATTCCTAAATTTCCATGACACCTTCTTTGACTATTTACTGTAACTGTCCTCCAGAAACGAACTAGCTCATTGAAACTGCAATTATTGTCACATCCCATGGTGCAGCATCCCTGCAGTGCCTCTAATAATTGCTCCCTTGCTGGTTCACACTCTGGCTCTAGGTCTGCAACTGCTGACTCAGAAAAAAAAAGTCATGCTACAATCTCTTTCTTTCCTAAAGAGAGAAGGGATCAATAGGTATTGTGAGGACAGTTTTCACTGCAATAGCACATATGCTACAGAGACATATGCTCATAGCACATATGCTACAGAGAGTCAGGAGTGTAAGGTGATGGTGGATTCCCTAAGGAGTAGGAACGTACCAAATTCACAGGAGTGTCTGGCTACATGGCTGTAACGTGA
>NW_005841890.1:1384776-1405710 GCF_000455745.1 Alligator sinensis
CCCCCGAATTTTACATCTGTATCATGGCCATGGCTCCCATTTTGAAAATGGAACAAACTGTCCCCCCACACCTTTGATTAGCTGAGGGGTGCAGCAAGTCCCACCCCTCCAAGGCATTGATTGAAAACCCTAGCTCAGGAGTGGACAAAATACAGCCTGCAGGCTGGATTCAGCCCACCAGGTGACTGGATCTGGCCCGTGGCTGCCCCTGTAGCACACCACATGTGGCCATGCCCTGCCCACTTGCACCAGGACAGCCTGTACTGGGCTCCCACCTGTGTTTGCTGGCCTGGGCCCTGGCCAGCATGCACCTGCAGCTGGGTGCCCCAATTCCAAGATCTGGAGTTTGGGCCCCAGGGTGCCTGCTGGGAGTGGTACAGTATGGTGCAGCAGGAGTGAGAGGAGGAGCTCCTGGTGGAGGCAGGGGGTGCAGAGCAGCACCCAGCCAGCTGCAGTCACACTGGGAACATCCCACTGGAAGCTGCTTCTGCCCCTGCTGCATGGTGCCATGCCACACCATGCCATTCTGGGTGGGTGGGCAGGTGAGCAGCTTCACCCATGCTCCTGCCACAGTGCTGGGGCTCCAGCTTCAGCCCCTAGCTACTTTCCCGGGAGCTGGAGCCAGATCCCCGTGTGCTGGGGCAGGAGCAGCTTCCAGTGGGCTGTTCCTGGTGTGGCTGCAGCCTCTCACCTCCAGCAGCAGCTCCGCCCTTCACTCCTGCTTCACAGTGCTGCATCACTCCTGCCAGGCATGCGGGGGGTCCAGCTCCAGATCCTGAGACCGGAGGCGGGGGGGGGGGGGGGTACAGAACAGCGCCCAGCTGGGCTGTGGGCACTCGTGGGAGCATGGTGCGGGCTGCTCCAGTATGAGTGAGCAGGGCTTGGCCCGATGCAGAGTACCATGGGGGCAGCATGGACCGCACTACCTGGGGAGCTCTGCTGCATGGTCCCCCCACCCTCTCCTCACCCACAGCAGACACACACACACACACACACACCCCCAACAAGGGCACTCTTTCTCCCTCCCCTTCCCTCTCCACCCCTTTCCTTCAGGAGAAGGGGGCTTTAGGCTGGCTTTTCCCTGCTTCATTTTCCATCTACTGTGCATTCCAGGTGCATCCCAGTCCATCTTTTTATTCAGAAGGCTGCAGTGAATAAAGTTAGGATAAAGTATTTCCACTACCCATTGTTTCCCTCTTTTGTATGTGGCTTCATTCTCAAGTTCACCCTAGGACGAGAAGATAAAGTATTATATTGGCCTTTAACTTAATCTCTTGCCCCAGAAATAAGAATTTAAGGAAAGTTCATCAGATATCTTACTCTAATGAACATTTTAATATGCAGTGGCCTGCTTGGGCTGGAAGTGACATTTTTTAGACTAAAACTGAACCCCTCTGCCTAAAGCTGAAAAAACCAATTCATTTGGCTGATAGCTCTTACCCTCCTGTATAAAACAGCCACAAAAAGAGGAGTAAGACTCGCCTACAATTTTGATGTGGCTTACACATGAGAAAGAGATTTGGATGGATTAGATAATCATATGAAATTCTAACTTTGGGCTTTTTTTAAAGGACCCATCTGTACTTTCATTACTGTATTGCTCTGCTGTAATGTGATGGCTTCTGTTATGTTTTCATAATTGGATTTTGAAATATAAGAACATCAAATGTCATATTTTGCTACCTTTTCTCATACTGAAAGATGGATTATACCACAAAAAAATTAGGACTGCATTCGGAGTAAGGAGGTACCCAGCATGAATAGGGTTATCAAAATGCATCTTTAATTATGTTCTAAGATAGCCAGTTCATGTGGGACATAAGCTATGCATCAATAACTGGAGACTTTACTGTATATTATGTTACAGGTACATTTCCTTTTTTGGGGTCAGATAATTTCAAAATATTTTTACCTTTATTTACTTCATTGTTGATTTTTTAATGTACAGGATTTAAACCAAATAAATCAAATGGTCTGAAGAGTTTACAACATGCCACATACATTATTACTATGGAAATGAAGAGACATTTATTTAAGGAAAAGACAAAGGTCATGAAAAATGTCAAGAGCCATCGCTCCTATTTTAGATGCAAAATGCAGGCTTCCACTGGGATGACATATTCACAAGTGGGTTTGATTTATTCTCCATTTATGACAAAGTTAATTCTTATATTACTGGATGACAAGGTTACCAACTGGATTACAAGAGGGGTCCCATATTTGAAAAAACAATAAAAAACTAATGACTATGGAAAGAGTATCTCTGCAATGGGAGCTCTAATCCTCCTCACCTGGATTTGTTCTTTGATACTTTCACACTTTGGTTTAACTCATTTTGAGCAAGCTGTTTCAGAGACATGCTCTATGCAATATGCTATTATGATGTGTTTGACTTCAAATGGAGGCAATACATGGCGGTCTCATGACAGCCCATATAGTAACATGCAGACTAGTGAGTACAATGTAAATGCAGCAGTGTACTCAAACCTGTTTGTGTGTGTTTTTTAAATCCCTGCTGCCTGCTTGTGATCAGCCTTTCCTCCTCCAGATGCTTGCAAATGGCCTTTCTTAGGATATGCTTTAGTAACTTCCCAGGTATTGTGCTGAGGCTAACCAGTCTGTAGCTCCTCAGGATCTCCTTTTTGCCTTTTTTTAATGAGGGGCACTGTGCTGACCTTTTTCCAGTCCTCTGGTACCTGGCCTGTCTCCCATGACTTCATGAAGATTGCTGCCAAGGACTCCAACATCTCTGCCAGTTCCTTCAGGACCCTGGGATGAAGAGCATCTGCCCTGTTGACTTGAATTCATTCAGACCCAACAAAAGCTCTCTGACTGTCTCCTTTGGTACTTTATTCCTCACCCTAGCCCCTTCCTTATCCAAATATTCCTTCTTGGGGGTCTGGCTTCAGCTTAATTTTGTTTGTGAAGACTGAACAAAAGTAGCTTTGCCTTCTTTGTATCTTCAGTTAGGAGTCCCCCCTGACTTCTTAACTTAGGCCCTACAACTTCCTTGGTCCCTCTTTTTATCTAGCGTACTTATAGGACTTCTTCTTGTCCTTCACTGCCTTTGCCAGGTGCCGCTTGTTCATTATCTTTGCCTTCTGATTTTGTCCCTGCAGGTTCTTGCTATTTCCTAGTATACTTTTTGGCAAGCTGCCTATTCTTCCATTGCCTCTATGGTTTCCTTTTTCATTTGGGCCATTTTAGAAGTTCCTTGTGTGGCCATATTGGTCTCTTGCCATTCTTCTTGTGCTTCAATCATATCAGAACAGTTTCTTGCTGGGCTCCCAATACTGTGCTCTAAGCTCCCAGCCCTCCTGGGTGCCTTTCTTCTTCAGTCTATCTTCTTATGATGCCATGTCTATTAATTCCTTGAGTGGGACAAAATCCACCTTTTTTGAAATCTAGCATCCTAATTTGGCTGATCTCATTCTTTCATTGTCTCCGGATCGATTGCAACATGATCATTTCTTCCCAAGTTACCCATCACCTTCACATCCTCCATTACTTGTTTCCTTGTGGTCAGGACAAGATCGGAGATAGATGATGCCCTAGTTAAAGTCCACTTTTTGGAGCAGAAAGTTGTCCTCCACACAAGTTAGGAACCAGCCTGATGTTTTAGGTCATGCTCTATATAATAATTATGTTTTAAAAATTTCACCCAAAGATTAGGGCAATGTATACATGTGTCCTAGAAGCCCTAACTGATGTGACTGATTAGGTGTAGGAGACTATCCATGATGTGCATAGGGCCAGCATCACATCTCCCAGCACAACCAGTCCTACCCCTACTCCTGATGCATCCACTGCCCATCCCAAAGTTTCACCCCTGAAGGGCCATTTCAGAGAGGCATCCCTGATTTTAAATCAAGGAAAAGGCGTCTGCATACAGAGCTCAGTAAATAATATATTTTCTTAGTTTTGCTTGCAGATAGGGGTTTTTTTGCAACAAAATTTTAAGAAAATAAAAATGTACCTTTTACTTTTTCCCTGAATAATTTAGTCTTTTTATTGAAAAGTAGAAAATTGAACAATTTTAGCTAAAGAACAAAAGTATAGTGAAACCTAAGAGTGTGGACACAGAGATACTTGGAGGCTGTTCAAAAGGGAAAAGTTTCAAAAGGGCAGTAGCTGGCATGTTCTCTTTTTTGGAGAGGGGTGTGAAGCAGCTGAGAACTATTCAAATGCAACAAAACTGGTCCAACTTCAACACTTTGTCATCCAGGGTTAAAGCTGGAGTGGCTTTTCTGCACTGGAGTAATTCTCACACATGACAATTAGAATTTGCCAGCTGCTGCCTTTTTTAAATGTTTCCAAATGTTTGTGCATCCACACCATGAAAGTTTCAATATGAAAATACTTCCATGGTCCCTCAAAAGAAATACAGCTGTTTTACCTTGTGCTGCTGTCCCATGGATTTGACTTCCTGACAAAGTAAGAATTGCCAGGATACACCCGAGTCTCTCCTCCTGCTTGGCCATTCTGCTAGGTCACCCAAGCTGGGGTGCATCAGAGGGTTGCAATCTGGTGAAAGTGTAGTCCACGTTATTGTAGTCCATTTTATCGTAAACAGATGTACTCCAAGATAGTAGTTTCAACCAGCCCCAGTTTTGACAACCTTTATAACATTTGAGCTCTATTTATGAACTTGAATTGCCGTTGACATTCTTCTCTACTGCTTCTACCATCAGGTACACAGAAGTAGAGGTTAGTTTTTGACAATCAGTCCTGTGCTAGGCCAATTCCTTCCATGTGCTCAGATTGTTAACCTTGGGTCCTTAATGTACTGTGAAGGCTCCCTCTGATCGCTGTCTCTGCCTTTTGCCTTGGGGGTGCCAAAATCAGGCTTGCTTGGGCTTGTCACACTGTATTGACTCATTTTTAAAGGACATCTCATTAGTTGAACCAAAACATTTCTCTCTCTCATGAAAAAATAACATGTAGCATTTCTTATCTCATCAAGCAAATTGGCACAGAATGAGGGCACTGACAGATTAATAGTTGTTATTTTGTTTTTCTTTTTCATTTTTTTTTTTTTTTTTTTTTTACAGATCTTGCAAGAATCGGAAAGAAGGCAGAGGTGAAAGGATAAATCACACAGTAGGAATCAAAGAACTCAAGACCCCCTGATTGTCAGCTGTGTACATGAACTGACTAGTTAATCTAGAGATTTCTAAACTGTTCTGCAGTTATATGACTGTGTGTTATAGGCCCGGGGTCTACTTTTCCAGGGAGTTATTTTAAAGACCAGTTATTAGGGGGATTGGAACCTGGGTGGTTGTAAGGTTAATAACCAAATGAAAATGGGGACATTGGACGGTCCAGGATTTGCTTCTAGCAGTGCCTAATATTTGTTTCTAGGTAGAATAAAACCCATATATATACATGGGCAGATCCCGGATTTAGAAAAGGGGTTGTAGCAGATGCACCAGAAACTGCTCCTCAAGCCATGAAGAGGTGGGCAAAGTCCCCAGACCAGTGAGGGGCATGCAGGGGATCAGCGGTAGGGACCAGTGGAAAGGGACCTGCCCACCACTGCTGCTGTTTCTGGTCAAGCCCAGCACCTGCACAGGTGCTCCCTGCAGCCCATACCTGAAGTGTGGCAGGAGCAGGAACAGCTCTGGAGCTCCCCCATGCCTAAGTCAGCAGGATACAGTGGTGGGTAGGCTCCTCTTTTATGTCCCTGCCCCCTGCCCAGCTCCCCCACCAGCACAGGGACTCAACTAAAAGGAGAGGCTGTGTGGGGTACTTGGATTTGCAGGCAACAGCCATAGCAGCAGGCAGCTTCCTTTTATAAGGCCCTGCTCCCTGATGGCTCTGCAACCCGCCCCTGTGTCACACTGGATGAAAGTGCAGGAAGGAAGAGTGGAATCCCGACTGTCCCAACTAAGCCTGGCACCCTGCCCAACTGCTCCCTGCAGCCCCTGGATGAAGCTGGACAGGAGAAGCCCTGGGGCAGGACACTTTAATGGCAGCAGGTAGCCTTCCTGTGCTTGCTCTTCCCTGGGAGCTCCAGCTCTGCTCCATGGTTGGTGCTCCACAGTAGGTTACCTGACAGGGCTTGAGCTGCCCGCACTCCAGCTGCTGCTACTATAGTGCATGTGCTGGAGTGTGCTCCAGCTGTTGCAGCTGAGAAACAGGCTGCTCCTACCTTGGTTGCAAACTATCCCCACTGCCCAGCATGAGTTCTCCAGGGCTCTCAATATGGTGCCCCATTCAAATTGGCCCCCAGAGCTCAAGTCCCACATGTCCTGCCTCTATATGCTAGCATGGCCCAGCAGGAGTCCATGTCCATTATGTCTGCGTGAAGCAGAAAGTATTCGCTTTGGATTTGGATTCAATGATTCTGAGGAACAGTGATTCGATTCGGTGATTCGAATCACTGTCCTGATTCGATTCAGCTGAATCCAAATTTGAAGATACTCAGTACTGAATCTTATTCAGCCATAGACTATACAGGCAGGCAGTGCCAGCAGGAGTGGCTTGGGGAGCAGCTCCAGGAGCCCTGGCTTGAGCCAGCAGCCCCAGGAGAAGCCACAGCTTGTCCGACTGCTCTCCCAGCTCCCCCATGCTGGGGGGAGGCAGGCAGGCAGTGCTGGCAGATGTGGGAGAAGCTGTGGGGGCTGAGGGGAATGATTGGGAGCTGGAGGGAATGATTGGGGAGCTGGGGAATTGAATCGAGCCCTGTTCATTTCCCCAGCCCCCAGTCATTCCCCCCGGCTTCTGGTTTGATTCCCCAGTTCCCGGTTTGATCTCCCAGCTCCCAATTGTTCTCCCAGTTCCCTGACCATTCCCCACAGCCCCCACAACTTCTCCCAGGGCTGCCAGCACTGCTTGCCTTGTCCTGATGGGATAACAGTGGAGAAAACAGCCAGACAAACCACAGCTTTAGCTGGCAGCCCTGGGAGAAGCCATAAGGGCTGGGCGAAATGATCAGGGAGCTAGGGGAATGATTGGGAGATGAGGATCAGACAGGGAACTGGGGAATCAAACCAGGAGCTAGGGGGAAGCCCCTGTTCATTCCCCCAGCTCCCCAATCATTCCCCACAGCCCTGTGACTTCTCCCGGGGCTGCCAGTACTGTCTGCCTTGCGCCAGTGGGCAGGAGGGGCAACCGAGGGAGCAGCCAGAGGAGCCATGGCTTTTCCCATGACTGCCAGCTCAAGCCAGAGATTGTCTAGCTGCTCCCGCAGCTGCTCCCACTGGCACTGGGGGTGTGGCTGTCTCTCTGGGGGACATAGGGTATGTTGGGGAGTGCATGTGTGGGGGCAGAGTGTGGACTGTGAAGGAAGGTGGGAGGGTGTGGGGACCCCCTGACACTCCTCCTCTTGATGCACAGTCCCCACTGTCAGCGGAGCAGCAGCAGCAGGCGGTGGGCACTCATGGCCCGCACAAGTGCTGCTGCCTAGTGCCCCACAGCTCTTGCCAGCACTGCATGTGGTGGCAAGGAGTGCCGCCAGGCTGGCCCACCTCTATTGTGTGGGGATCCTCATGGTGCACGTACAGCTCCCAGCAGTTGTGTGCCACCAGAGAAAGCTGCATGAGATGGAGCCAGCCCCCTGCCCTACCCCCTGCTGTGCAGGTCCTAGGACTCCACCAAGCCTCGCACAATGGAACTGGCTGCCTTCCCTGGTCGTGGGACTCCTCCAAGAAGCAGGGAACAGGGCTCCCCACTTCCAGCAGGGTCCCGGGACCTGCACAGCAGGGGGCAGGGAAGACAGCTGGCTCCATCGTGTGGGCTTCCCCTGGTCACGCACAAGTGCCGGGAACTGCATGTGCACTGCAGGGAGCCCTGCATGATAGGGGTGAGCTGGCCTGGCTCTGCTCCTTGCCACCATGTGCAGCGTTGGCCAGAGCATGTGCCACTGGGTGGCACCGCCTGCACACATCATGAGCACCTCAGGTGCCCACCGCCTGCTGCTGCCAGCAATGGGAGCTGTGCTTCATGGGGGACGGGGATATGTGGAGGGTTCCCACACCACCTGAGCCCTCCCTCATACCACATCCTGCCCACCTGAGCTCTGTGCTGCGACTGACCCCTGGGCCTGGGCTCTGTGCTCCTGCCAGCCCCAGCTTTATGCTCCACACTCCCACCCAGCTGCAGCTTCCCCTCCCCACCCTCACCCCGGCCGCAGCTCCCTGCGCCCCCACTACTTCATTACCTGCTTCCCAGAGCCAGTGCTACAGTATGGGGATGAGGAGGAGCTACTGGACACTGGGGAAGCTGAGCAGGTCCCTCAGTGGCTGCAGCAGTGGTAACAGCAGTCCCGTGACCCAGGCCCTTCCATTCACAAGGCTGCAAGGCACGCAGGCTAGGAGGGACACAATTAGCTGGTGGGTGTCCACGGGCTGGATGAAATTGCTGGATTCACCCTGCAGGCCATATTTTGCCTACCCCTGAGCTATACTGACACCAGCTACTTATTTCACATAGGCTACCAGGAAGCGAGTGGTGCAATGACTCCTGGTCACTGCAAGGTTGTTTTTGCATCAACAGCAAACTAGAGGGGAAAGCCCCCTAGCATGTTACCTACCCTCTTAACAATAATCTCCATATAAAGCTAAACATTTCTCCATATTATGAGTTTTTCTGCAATTTTCAGGGGATCATTCATTAGGATTGTCTTATATGTAAGAGGCAGTTTACAGGGCACTTACCTTTCAAGTGTCCTACGTCAGGATCTACCTGAATGCTTAAAGGAGATTGTCCCAACAGGGACACTGCACAAGGAACTACCATCAGGTTGTCCCAGATGGGAACCAATACTTGTAGTCCAGTTTTATCCCCAGCAAGGGGATACAAGATTTAAAAAGCAGTTAGGGAGCCCAGGAAATTCCCAGCCCAGGGATTGGCAGGGCAGCTCCTCTTAAAACTCGAGTGTTTCCCTGACCCCCATGTGGGAGAAAGAGGTGCTTGCTGTGTGAAAGGGTTTGGGAAGAGCTTGCAGCATGGTCCCACCCCATGGGTGCATGCAAAACCCTTCGTGAGTGGGCCGGAGGCTACTGGAGCACCTGAAGGGTTGAGCAGGAGACAGCACACCCCTAGATTGAACATGCGGAGTTTGCGAGCAAGCATAATGAATTCCTTGGGGTGGGGACATAGTCCCGGGAAGCCCCTAGAAAGTGGGATGACGATTCCCTGCTGGACTTGGAGACTTGGGGGGGGAGGCGGGGGGGCTGGAAGAGTGTGATAAATCCCTTATGTGAGTGGCTGAGGAAAGGACTGTGGCGGGATTGGGTTAGTGTGGCAGAAAGAGACTCTAGCTAGGGAAAGTCCCCAGGATGCCTGCCTGGGCTAAGACCCAGGGAAGCAGGACCTGATGGGGATGTGAGCCCAGAGGTGCCGCCTGGTCTGATGGCAGCAGCTTGCTCTCCCTCTGTGTGTTTAACTGTGTATAAAATACTGTGGGCTTGGAGAGGCTGTGCCCAAGCAGAGAAGCATCCATGGAGGTGCATGGGGAAGAATTTGTGTTTTGCAGGGGTCTGGAGTAGAAACAGCCTCTTCAGACTGCAAGATGCCTGGGCCTGCATGGGATAGCCCGGGCTAGCTGAAGCCCACAAAACGCTGGATGAGAGGAGTGAGGGACTGCTCCTCCCTCCACCTGTTGGGCAATAGTAGGAGTGACTGGCTATTAGTTGTAAATAATTAATTAGGGGATTAATGCAACAACTAGCTGACATAGTGCATAAGTTATTGGCTTTGTATTGTTTATCTTGATCATCCCTTAAGTGCAAATAGTTATCAACTGTTATTTCTGTATTAACTCATGCTTCTGTATTGTAAATAGAGTATTGCAAACTTTTGATACTATGTAATATTTGCTTGCGTATAGCAATTATTTTCTGTAATTAAATATCATTAAAATCTGTAAATAGTTATTTCTGAGTCTGCAAGGTCTTTCCATTGTAAAGGAAGCCTTTCCTATCAGGGGGCCTTTGGCCACTCCGAGGTGAGCTGAGCAGGAGGTAAAGCTTCCTGGCACTCCAGGTCCCAGACAATTGGACATGGCCATAGCTAGCACCACGCACCAAGGGTTGCATATATTTGAACATGTTATATTTTACTATAAATATATTGGATAAAAATACCAGTGTATATTTGTGTAAGACAGAAGGGGAATTAAAGGCTATAAATTTGCCTAGTTTAGAAATAACTTTAGACGCGGTAACCTGGAAATTAATATAAGCAGTTACTTTAGAATGAATTGGGTGATGTTAAAAGAACAATGGGAGCAATAGATTTCTGAGCCAGCTGCTCAGATAAATTTGTTTCCAGTGAACATCTTGGTTATATGAAAACTTTATATTGTATGGCTTCCTACTTTGTAGCTAATGATACATTGCAAACTGATGGTACATAATTGATCAATATTGCTTATCCCTTCAAATTCTCTTTCCTGTTACCTGGACCAACACAGAGGTTGATACGATTATGGCAGTAAAATAATGAAACACAGTGTGTGCATCTACATATGCTATTAGTGTGATGCATTAAACTCTGGCGCAGTTCATGCTGGATTTAACAGCTCCTGGGTACAGCATCTACATGTGCACCCCAGAATGCAGCAGTTTGAACTGGAGCAGAGCAGCTCTGAGCTAGCAGCAGGCTCAGGGGGTCAGCCCCAGGTTCTGGGTTGTGGCATTGGGTGGCAGAGGGTCTGGCTGGGGCATGATAGTGCCCAAAGAGGGGAGCTGTGTAGCTAAGTGGCAGACATGGTTCTGGTCCCCGGCTACCTGGGCTGAGTGCAATCTACACCCAAATCAGCATTTAGGTGCAGTTATTTTTGCAGCCGTAAGATAGATACTGTATTTGACTGTCTGTAACAGTATTTATGGTGCAAAAATTAGTTTGCTGTGGTCTAATATCATCACATGTATAAACTGTGATCCTTTACACTGCAGCAAATTAGTTTACTGCTCAGTTAAGTGCACATGTAGATGCACCCAGTAAAACTTTTTCACCCTGCCTGTTCCCTCCTTGCATACTCATATGTAATTGAATCGGTGCATCCTGCAGATAATTTTACCACAAATATCCAGCATTGTAATCTGCACTTCAGTTCATCAAGTTAGGATTTAATCACAGGGTATAAGTGAGTTCCACTGTAGCAGCTTGGGACAAATGTAATTCAAGTCTGAAAAGAATAGGGTACTATCCCTCTCCTTTCAGAGAGTTTTCTGTTACAGTATATTTCACTGATCTCAAACAATGAGAGAGGCTTCCAGGAACCAGGCAGCAATTGAATGAGTTCATGCTAAAATAGAATTGTGTTGGAAAAGCACAGCTGGCTTTAATACACAGGCATATGACTAGGGTGCCACATCAAAGTGGGCACCTGGCAGGAGATAGCTGCAAGGGGAAACGATCCTCCTAGTCATTTTTTTGCCTGGACATCCTTCTATGTAATCCACTTTCAGCACAGAGAAACAGAGCAACATCCCATGATCCTTCTCCATCAAGGATGATAGCTTTACAATTAGGAGTTGCACATAAAACCTGCTGGCAGATTGCGAGCCTGTTTCATTAGTGACATGGCTGTTAGCAGCTAGGTTAGCATGGCACATCCTGGGTCTGCGAAAGACTAGCAAGGCACATTGTCTGCTCCAGACCGGTTTTAATTTGCAAGACTTTCCAATTTCACACCTTGTTTCCCCCACAACTTTTCCACTGTTCCTGAAGGTCAAAGCCTCTTCTCTATGCAAAGAATGGCCCCCTTTAATGCAGATGGTAGCAGTGTGTGGAAGGTAGAGCAGTATAGTTTCAGCAGCTTTTGATTCAAGGCAGGCTGCAACCCCTTTTGGGACACTGGCTGTCTTGCTTTGAGCTCTGTTTTGCTGCAGGTCCTCTGCAGTCTGTATTCATACTTGCTGCTTCAAAGTTGACTCAAGTATGTCTACATGAGCTGTGCTCACACCACTGAATGCACTGGAGACAGCCCCTGCATTTCTTTGTCTGCTTTTCAGTGCTTATGAGTATTTCAGAGCTTCAGAGTATTAGTTCTGCACAGTTGCACACTGATAATACCAGATAATGCCACTGTCTGATGATACCAGACAGTGGGCACATCTACACAAGATGCTACCACTCAGTAGCTGTGAGCTACTGCACAGTACCTCATTGATACTGCGCAGTAGCATTGGCAGGCACTCACTGTGATGCAACGCTACTGCGCAGTAGCTCATTGCTACTGTGCAGTAGCATCTGAAAAAAACAGTGCGGGGACACTACTGTGCATTAACACTGGTTTCTGAGTAGTCATTTAGTACCTGCTTATGCTTATGTGAGTACTAAATGACTGCACTGCGCAGTCTGCCGCTCATGTAGACACAGCCAGTGGCTCATAGATTTGGAAGTTGATGTCTAATGTTATACGAAAGATAAAGAGAGTTGCACACTCACTGACCTAGCTCCAGTCTGCCAGACACCAAACCCCTCTGCTTGCTAACAGCAAATGTGCTTCTGCAGAACATTGCCCTGAAGCACAATATGATTCTCTGAGCACAGACTCTTCCTCCCAAATAGTGGAACTGGTGAAGCTGCCAGGCATTAAGTCTCCCTGTACCATGAGCAGAAGGCAGGATTTAATGTGGAGGGTTTACATTTTTCAGGCCCGGGTTTCTTTTCAGTGATTTCAATAGGCTTTGGAACAGGCTTGTCATATATCTATTACAGTAGATTCAAGCAAAAAAAAAGTCTACTAGGGAATCTCTTTAGGAAAGCATTTGATATTGGGTCATGAGAGAGTCTTAACTACATTTTGAGGAAATGTTATCAATATGTAATAAAACATTGTTCATTATGATTCATTTGTGTAGCTGCTGTTACCTTTGGCCCAGACCCTCAGTGAAACCAGCTACTTTTCTGGCATTCTTTAAACCCACAGATGACCAAGTGCCCTAGGCACCCAAGTTTTTGACAGCTGGCACTCACAAAGCCTTCTAAGTGCTGCCATCCCACAACAGCTAACAGGCTGCTCAGAGCCCATTTTCAATCTCTCTGGCACATGCCAATGTACAATTGCCACCAGCCATCTTGCTCGGGTCTGAGGATTTTATTTAGCGGTAGCACATCAGGAGCTGCACCACTGAAGGACCTATCGGAGCCCTTGGCTCCAACTTCGCTACACAGAAGACAGGTAATGCAATGCCTGTTTTACCCACCACTGGAATAAAGACGTGTCTGAGGCTGAAGGCAGCAATAAAGGTTTAACAATACACAAAAGCAAACCACATAATTATTAAGGACATGCAATAGAGAAAAACACAGAGCAAAACTGCAGGAGAAATTAGGCAAACAACATGCAATTACAGCAAATTTTACATTATATTAATTATTTTTATTACTAGTATTATTAACCATGGCTGGAAAAAAAAATCACAAAATACCAGCTGTGCTAAAGAAATTACTTGATATTTTTTTTTTTTGCCTGACTCTGAAGGTGCCTACCAAGAAGGCACAGCGATAAATTCTGAGGCAATAATTGAAAACGGCTAACCCTAGCAACCATTTCAATTACTCTGACTTTTGGAGTGAAAGGCACACTAGAAATTGGATTAATGAGCAAAGTATTTCATGATGTAGCTATTGTGCACTCAAGCAATCTGTGTTGCTAGTGTTTTACAATAGCAAAGGTGGTCTGGCAGCTTAGGATTTTGACCACTATAAACAATTTAACCATTAAAATATGGTCCTAACATGTCCTATATAGGCTTTCACCAGGCAGTAGCACTAAAGGGAGAAGCTGAATGAGTCACTTGTTTCTTTTTCCTCACCTATCAGATATGCACAGTGATGGCAGCTCTATATAGAAGGAGTCCTGAAGCTAATAGAAAAGCTGAGTGAGTTTAGTACCTTCTAGGGAGTTCAGCACTTAACAGCATTCAGCCCTAAATAGGCTGTGTTCAAGATCGTAAAAGATGTGTTTATGTGGTCACAAGTAAAGAGTAATTCTGAAGCAGAGTATTTAATTTATACATAAAAGCCTAAAAATAAAACTACTTTGATCTGGTGTTATAGAAGGGTACTTACCTCATCCCTGGGACTGTACATATCTCAGTTACATCCTTCTGTACAGGGGAAGTGCCCCATGGGGATGATGCATTATATTTACCTGGTTGGCCTACCCTGCTCTGGATGCCAGGGCACAACTCAGCATTTCATCCCCATTCAACAAAGCACTTAAGGACCTGATGAACTTTATACTAATGTTCCATTTGGACACACTCAAATACTTTACTGAAATGGGGCTAAGGGTAGCAGAAAGCAAGCTCATGTTTCTTCCTCTAATATGATTTTTAAAAATGGAGATAAAATGAACATAATGGACATCTACAGACTTTATACTTTTACTGGTACAAGTGATTGGAAACCTCTGGTCCCAAAAGAACAGAAGTTGGGTGCACACAGACTGGTTTAAAAATGGCAGAACCCTGTCTAACATTTGCCATACCCCACCCCCATCCCCCACCCAAGGGCAAACGTGTGTTCTGTTTGCTCCGGATCTAATTTACTCCTCTTATAGAAAACCACATAACTTAGATCGATTCTGCTTCGGGCTTTTTGAATGTCTGTACCTAGCCAATGGGTATGATCCATCCGAACAAGATAGCACATTTTCTTTCCTCTCCTCCCACCCGCCACCTTAACAGTGAAGTATTAATTACTTGTCACTATAGACTTGTAGGCTATAAGGGCCTATTGCAGGGTTAGCTGCCCAGCAATAGTCCAGTAGGGCACAGCCCTATTGAAACAACAAAGAGACAGCGATGGAAGTCAGGGTAGCAACAGCAAGCTGCCCATTAGATTGAAAGAGGGGCAGCTAGCTGTGTCAGGGCTAGCAAGTCATCTGACTGAAAGCAGGCAGGGCTAGCAAGGCATATAAATCCAGTGCCTCAACCTAGGCAGTCAAGCTGGCCCTGCAAGATGCATGGTGGGGAGCTCCGGGTCTGGAAGGCTGCAGGAGGGTGTGCTGCTGACTCCTGGGATGCCCTGGCAATGCAAGTATGGCACTGAAGGCTCGTTGCAGGGGGTGGGATATGACCCAGAGCAGGGGAGGTGGTTGTTATACAGCCAGTAGGCTTGGTATTTGAGCTACAGCCAGTGTGTCTGTTTTCATTTGAGTTTTAACAGGTGGTTTGGGAGTGGCTGTAAGGGGAGTGTGTGTGGGCCACAGTGGGGCACCTGAGGAGGGGATGCATTCTGGTTATCCCACAGTGGGGCATCGGAGGGCATTATGATTAACCACAATGAGGTACCAAGGCACACTAGTGTTTTGGAGCCCTGCCTGGGGCTGGGCTCAAGATAAAGGCAGCTGGAGGCCTAGGAGATGAGAAGTGGCCTGAGACCCAAAAGCCTAGGGTCTGGAGCCCAAGGGGGGCAGTGACCAGAGCCCAAGAGGGTGAGACTGGGGCTGGAGCCTAGAAGCCAGTTCTGGCACTGTGGGCCTAAGCAGAATGGGCCAAGGAAGAGAAAAAGGTGGAAGCCAGGAAGTTTGAGGCCCCAATGAGGGAAAGTGATTAAACAGCAACACCAGCAAGGCAAAGGGCAGTTGTAGGAGAGGTTGGAGGTTGCAAATAGCCCTTAAGGCAACACATGTCCTGGGGGGCATGGATGGGCCACAAAGGCCCACTTAGCGTGTGGGGGGCAGGATTGAAGGACCAGCAGGCTCTAGGAGGAACCTGCTAGCTGTGAGACAGACTTGGGCTTGCTCTAGGATTACATCTACACAAGACACTGACCGCACAGTAACCAAAGTTACTGCACAGTAACGTCCCAGAATGGCTTCTTGGTGATGCTGACTATGCAGTAGCTCATTACTACTGCACAGCAGTGTTACATCATGCTTCATGCCATGCAATGGCTACTGCACAGTCGTAACGAGCTACTGAGCAGTCAATGTCTTGTGTAGGCACAGTCTAGGACCTGTAGACAGTGCCCCTTTCAATCATCGAACAAGTACATCAAGGCATGACAGGCAAGAGAGAAGGGGAGGGTACCCTACGGACAGTTTGAGGCAGGGTTTCTGTGGTCCTCAGAGGGTGTCAGGCCACCCCTTAGGGCATGATCCTAGTTTTATACAAGACCATGGCAAACTTTCATAGTGGAGAAGCCAGCATAAAACATACATAAAAAAGTCTCCTTTTGGAAGATTTGGCTAAAAACCATAACTCAGCACACAAAGGAATGCAAGACACCCAAATCAGCTGTAAAAATGAAGGATGCTCCATCAGTTATATTAAATGTGAACTCAGTGCTAAAATCCTTATTTGAAACCATGCCATCAGAGAAATAGGGGTCATTAGCTGATGGGCTGATGAGGATCATACTGATTTTAACAGCGATACTGTCACCTTATGGATATAGTGGCAAGAAAGGTGAGGAGGGTCTAGACATAGAAGATTGTCAGCAGAGGATATACTGTTCAGAGTGGTAGGAATGACTGAGAAAATACTGTGAAGCTTATGAGCGATGTCAGTACGTCATTTCAGTCTTCTTTCTTTAGAATGACACTCAGAACTTCATATGGAGCTCTATTAATAATGAATGGCAGGGTTGGGAAGGAAATGTGTGTCTATATACAGCCTGTTCCCCAGAATAGTAATTTAGCTTGTTCAAAAGACTGATCTTAAATTTATCCAAGACAGGAGAAGAATGAAGATATGTTTGGAAGCTGGCAGCAGGAAGCAGAGCTGCAGACTCACAGAAGAATAGGGCTGAAACGAATTGCAGGAGGGCATCCAGTCCAACCTCACTGCTCATGGCAGGATCATACCAAGTGCTTGTCCACAAACCTCTTTACATAAACTGCCCCAATGCTTAATCATCCTCTGAGTGAGAAGATTCTTCCAAATAGTCAACTTCAGTTTCCCCTAGTTGCAATTTAGGACCATTTATTTCATGTCCTGTCCCTTGCAGCCACAGAGAATAGTTCAGCATCATCTGCTTTATAACCACAATTCAGGCGTTTGCACAATTCAGGCATTTGAAGACTTATCAAATCCCCTCTCAGTCTTCTCATCTCCAGGCTAAAATAGGCTGATTTCTTCCAGACTTCTTCTGTAAGCCATGGTATCTTGACCACTAAACATTTTTGCTGCTCACCAATTTGTCTGTGTCTTTCTTGAAATGCAGGGCCCAAAACTGCTCTCAGTACCCCCAGGTGAGGTCTCACTAGTGCTAAATAGAGTAAAAAGGAATCACTTCCTCTGACTTACAAGCAACACTCCTGTTTATACAACCCACTATGAAATTGGCTTTTTTTGCAACAAGCATATTATTGACTCAAATTCAGCTTTCAGTCCACTATAACCCCCAGGTACTTTTCTGCAGGGCTGCAGCATAGCATATTGTTCCCCAATCTCTATTTTTTCAGGAAATGGTTCTTCCCTGGTTTCAGAGCTTTGCCCTTATCCTTATTGAATGTCATTAGATTAATTTTTTCCAGTTTGTCAAAATCATTCTAAATCCTCAGTCTTTATGTGTATGTGTATTCAGATTATTATAATAATATGCTACACATCATATACTATTACACTGCATCACAACATGGAAAGGTAGATTAAATATTCTATATTTTAAGCTTTGTGGACAGCTTCTATGTGTTGCCACTAAAGCATTGTTTTTTTCTAGATCAAAATGCCCCTAGTTTGATGTAAGAAAAGTGTTTACCTCTGATCAAACTCCACACCTCTGCCCCCTGTAGTGATTACTGGGCTCAGTGAAGAGAGTTGGGCACAAATGAGAACTACTGAACAACGACTTTTTATTGTGGAGCAGCAGACTCGCCTCTGCAGAATCTTTGTCTCTAACTGGCTACTCCCGAACTTGCAGACCATTTTCCGATTCCCAACTCTTCTAAATTAGGCAGCGTCTCTAAATTGTGACAGTTGTCACTCCACCTTCCCTGCCCCTTGTTGCAATGGAATAGAAAGAGAATACAACCCCCTTTTTTTTAATGTTGGATGTTCCCGCAAACTGGAAAGTCCAGCTTTCAACTTGTTCCTATAAGGATTTCCATAACAATTCCAGAATCATGGGGCAAGTTAATATTATGCTTTGAGAACTTTTAGATTGCCCTTAAACTATTCCCAGAGTTTAACAAAGCACTATAGGATGCCAATTATTTATTCGGGCTGTGTCTGAGGGCAGTAAATATCATAGCGAATCTTGAACAGGGGACTTACATTTTCTTTCACAATGTGATTAAAAGTGAAATCTCCACTGCAACAGGGAGTATAAAAAGGGTTTTACTCAAAGGAAGCTTTTAGTCTATTTTCCTTTCAGAGCATTCACGTTGGGATAAAATTAAAAACAGGTTTTTTTCTTGTGCAAGCACAGCTTTTTAAAAATATCCCAATGTAAAATACTTACCAAGGCCTAGAAAACACATGTTTGAACTCTGATAGCATTGAAAGTGCAGTGCAGGGAAATGTTCTTGTGGTTCGTAGGAAGTATAATTTGGAGGCTCATTTTCAGTCTGAGGCCATCAGAGCTTAGAAGCTTTAAAGCAAATCTTTTCTGTGAATTTCCAACCTCTGATTTTTTTTTTCTTTTATATGTGCGCGTGTGTGCATGCAGTCATCTTCTCCTCCCTGTAGTTCATATCCTATACTGATTTTATTCTTTTAACCTTTTTTATTTATTTATTTATTTTTATTCTCATGGATTTGTGAAACATATAGCCATAGGAACTGCATTGATTTACATAAGTTGAAAATATAGTACTTTAAAATTTAATTTTTCAAGTACAAGATATCTGCATTTTTGTTTCAGCAGTGGAGTAGGTAGCTTCTGCAATTCATGTGGTTACTAGATCAATGGGTAGAAAAGGACAAGCCTGTCTTCAAAGGCAAGGAAGACAAAGTCATTCCCACATCCACCTCAATAAGAGTTTGACATTTTATAATAATTAACAGATATTAATTCCTAATGGCATGAAGTCTGAGTTTCATCTGAATATGCCCACTTGAATATCCATGCCATCAACTAGAAAAAGAAATAATATGCATTACAAAGACAGAAAACTGAAACTACCCTTTCTTGCAAATACTTGAATCATGTGGAATTAAAAGAAAAATTCATCCAGATCACTTCAGGGTTTTGTCACAGGTAGGGGACCGGCAGTACTAAGTTATTTCCATGAAGGGAAGAAAAACCTAGACAATTATATGAAGTAGCATTAAAGATGCTATTATAGGTTACTTGGAAAAAAAATACCTGGCAGTGGAAAAAATGGACATTCCTATGACTGACCAGGAGCTGATGAGCCATGGCAAAGGTGATGATGTTTCAACTGCCTGTGCACCAGAGTTGGACTCTCCAAGGAAGTAATGAAGAAGTGGGGATATACACTTGGTTCATCCACCTGTGACTGTGATGCACCACCTCCTGCAGTGCTCTCTGCTTGAAGGCACAAGCACAATGAAAGATCTCATGAAGAAAAATTAATGAGCACAAGTATGTGTAACAAAATGGTCAAGTGTGGTGGAGAGACATGAGAAGAAGACAGGTTGCCTTTAAACCATTCGAGATCTGAAGAATGCTAAGTGGCGTTGAGGACAGAGCTGTTTCAGAGCAGCTTTAATTTACAACTTAATGCTGCCTCTGACTTGCACAACTGTGAATTACCACTAAAGGGCCCAGAGATCAGGAGCCAGGACTTTACCCCTCCTGGGAGCAGATCTCTGGGGGTTAAGTGCAGGAAGAGCATGGAGCCCAGGAAAGTATGCCTGCCTGGTGCCTCCATTCACAGAGCAGAGCTGCCAGAGCTTAAAAGCAAGGACAGCATGGACCCCAAGGAAGCATGGCTCCCCAGGCTCCGTGCTTTTGCCATGCTCCATGCCAGGCAGCCCTTCCACACCTCCCTAGGGAAATGGAAGGCTCCAGAGGGAAGCTACACCTCTGCCAAATTCTCCTGGCTAGGGAAGAGCAGCCTGCATATGAAGCAAAGGCTTAGGCCTCTGAAGGGTACCTGCCTTGTCCCCAGCCCAGGGGCCTGGATCAGTTCTCCTGGGATCTTTGGAGCTGGCATCATGATGCTTTGTGGACTGGGGTCATACCCACTGGGGGCAGGTGGAGGTGTTGACTTGGGGCCAGTACCACCCTCTGGGCAAAAGACCTTGGGAGGTTAGAAACTCTGTCAGGGACAGAGCAGTTGGGAACTGTGCATCTTTGGATGCTGAATGACTTCAAATTGGTCAATTTATTTCCAGAAAGCAGAGTAATAATATGCTGTCAAGCTAGATAGAATGGTTCAAGAATAACCCTTGGCCAGAGTGGTATTACTTTAAGACTTGGGATGCATCCACGTGAGCAAAGACATTTTTTTTTCCCCTGGGTGAAGAAGCAGAAGCACGCCTTGTCCCTCTGCTATTTGTTCCTGGTGACTTGATGCAAGTTTCCTCATTCAACATAGAATTGATTCATTGGTGAGCTCCTATCATTGGAAACTGTGGGATGAAATATAAAATGTACAAACTGTGATCAGTTTAAAAGTCCTTGGCAGTTCTTTTCTTTCTTCCTTTCTTGGCATCAGTTAACTTTAGATCCGGCCTTTCATTCTGCCTACCTAAGTTTCGTTTCCTGTGTAATTTCAACTCGTTAATGTCTTCTTTGCTCTTCATATTAAGTTTAAACGCTTATAAAAATAAATCATATATCACTCTTTTCAGCAGATCTCAAAGATCTTTTTAAAAAATTAATTCCTTAGCCTGAAAAGACCCTTTTTAATTAATGAAGAGCCTGCACATTTGAGCCATTTACTGAGAGGGGGTGTGGGTATGGATTTACCATGTGTCAGCTGCTCTGTGGTAGAAGCCTGAGTGTGGTTAAATGTCAGCTAAATTTGAGCTAATTTAGCCCTCTTCAGGTGGGAGATGGGGGGGCTCATGCCAGAGCCCCCATGCAATGCGGGGCAGTGGGGATCTCCTGCCTGCC
>NW_005841890.1:1405793-1415151 GCF_000455745.1 Alligator sinensis
GCCCTCCTCCAGCCCCCCCTCCCCCTCCCCCTACTTACCAGCCCTGCATCAGCAAGTGGCGACTGCCTGAATCTCCAAAGCTCTCCGAATCTTTTCCAGATTGAGTCAGAGAGCTTTAAATTGATTCATACTTTTTTATTGGTCTCCTGAGTCCATTTGGATTTGGAGATTCGGCCGCCAAATTAGGCTTAATCGAATCAGCACCCGAAGCTTCGCACAGTCCTAGTTTCCACTTACTGTGGGGTAAGAGCATACACATGGCCATTTACTGTACAGCACTGACACTTGGGAAAAGACACATGCCATTTAGCCCATGCCCAATCAGATACACCAGGGGCACGTTTACGTGTTCATTAATGAGCTGTAATTATGACGCATTAAGTTTAATATCTGTAATAACAGGTACTTAATGCGCCGTACTTGGTGCTACAGTGCATTAGCACAGATCAATGCTTTTTGTGTGATGCTTAATGCATATTGTACTAAATCTACTGTGCATTAATACCGTTTTTTGCCAGCCATGCTAATGTGCAGTAAAAATAGTCCAATGTACATTAAGCATCTCCTGTAAACATGCCCAGGTGTTAGCAGAATCAACAGTGAATATATGCCACTAAGGTAACACACAGCAACTCTTAACCATCACATGGGAAGACTACACAGGAATTGAGAATACAGATGGAATGAAATACCATATTCAGCTGAAGACACGGAGAGTACAAATCACACTGAAGTATTTTGGAGGACATGGAATGGAAAGTATTCCTCTTGGGGAAAATACCTGGGATTTTTTTAATACCCCAGATGACCAGGGTCTCAGTTTTATGTCTCATTAAAAGCTGATGCTAACATCAGGCCTGTGTGTTATAAAAAACTTTTGGGGCATTGTTTGGTTTAAGAAGAGTGCCCAAGGTGAGGGTGCACAAGAGGATGGCATGAATAATCCTCTGACCTGAGAGCCAGGAAACCTCAATTCATGTTGTGGTTCTGCTTTGGTCATTGATTGACTTTGGTCAAGAGAAGATACAAGGCACGGCTATGCAGGGACATGCCAAATTAACATTGCACGCGCTAGCTCTGGTACTGGAAGCAGTGTATTTACAGTACAATGGTGCCATGCTTTCTGAATTAGCACCCCTGAGAAGCAAGGCTTTTAATGTGGATGATGTGTGATAATAACAGTATATATCTTACAGATTCAGAGCCAGCTTGGGATTTGTCTGCATGGATGTGCCTTGAGCCCTGTACACATACCTTTAATTCATGTCTTGTATGTATAAATGGGGATGTTAAGGAAAAAGTTCTGGCTATCCAGAATGAGGCCCCTTGAAAACACCTGATAGTCAGAAAACACTGAGGAGGCTATTCTCTGAAAAATCAGGCTTCTGTAGGCTTTCTCAAATTTGAAACCCAAAAATCAAGAACACCCATATCACTAGTCAGTATATAGAAACTGGCCAGTAGGTCCTTTGTCTGGCTTATCTGTTTTTTTCTGATCCTTGGATGCATGAATCTAATGTTGAATAAGTAACGTTTCTTATGAAAAACACTAATTCTGCACATAGGTAAATAGTAAATCTTAGCAAAGTCAAAATTGAAGTATCCACATGTCATGTTTTATACATATTTCCCCACCTGTAAATGGTCATGACCTCCTTTTTGAGACAGACTGAGACCTAAGTGTTAATCACGTATTACTGTAACAATTGACATTATTACTATTTTATTATTCATGTGCTTTTGTGGAGCACTTGGGGAAGAAAGCTGCCCTATAAATGTAAGATCATAATCAATATGCCCAGCTGGAGCCTGATTATCTTTATACAATGGCACTTTACATTGTTCTATCTATACCAACAACATATCAATAGATATATTCCTCTAAGGATTTCTGAATGGTCTCTAGATTTCACTCTTTGGGCTTTTTATGATGATAAATGAGGTCAAATTTAAGACACTACAATGTGTCCTCCAGAATGAAAGCAACTTCAGTTATCTTAGGAAACAGCCTCCTCATAAAATTTACCCACCAAAGTATAAATTGCTATGTATGTGGGAGGTACATAGGAGGTAATTTGTTGTACTGTGTTTTCAGGCACCCCCTGTGTATTTAAAAACCACTCTCCACGGACGTGGGTCTAAATAACAATTTGCTTTTTATTTTTTTTATTTTTTGGTAATACAATGCTGGTTGTTTTAGGACAAGAGTCTCCCACACTTAAAGCGAGTCAGATTTTAACTTTCAAATTATTTAACTGAAATTAGTTTATCTATATATTAAATTTGCAGAATCAATACAGGTACAGGTAGTCAAATTAACCCTTTTGGGAAAGGCAAGAAGTTCTTAGAGTACTGTTTTTTTATTGGACCAACTGTGTAGTTGGGATAAAGTTAGATGAGCTTTTGAATACAAGACATTCTTCCTTGGGTCACTGCATTTTGAATGTCCTGCATTCAAAAGCTCATCTAACTTTATCCCAAATACATAGTTTGTCCAACAAAAGAGATCACCCTAAGAAATCCTTACTTCTTGCATAATGTCTGGGCCATAATGGCGACAACATCACTCGTATGCTACCCCTTTGGGAAGAAAGCTGAGTCTAACTGAAATGAATTAAATAAAGCAGTATTTGAACTTGAGCTCCTGCCATCGTTAGGGACATTAACAATTAGGCTGGAATTAAGCAATAGGAGGAGGGCTGGTCCTTTTTCATTTATTTATTTATTTTTATTTTTACTGGAAAAATTGCTTTGTGATTAAATCGAAGAATAAATCATGGAAATAACTGTTTTTTCTTTGAAAAAGAGTGTTTGAAAATTATATACACACACACACACACACACAATATTTATTCTTGCTAATGACAAACATGATAAAGGAAAAACCTCTGTTTTGAAAGCCACAAACAACCACTATTTATACGTATGGAGTTTATAACAAAAACTAAAGAACATTTTGCCTAACTGTAAATCAAATATGCATTGCAGAGAAGAAGCTACTGCCAACAAAGCGAATATTAATTGGAGGTCTAGTCCAATGCCCATTAACATCTAAATATGGTATTGGTCTCTAAATGACTCAGTTACTAACTTCTATAATTCTTTCATGTGGTGCCTCAAACATGAAAAGACACACTTAAGATTATGTTTTTACACTTTAAATTACTTTTATTAGAATTTAAATCTGCTTAATAATGACTTTGCTCAGGAAAAAAACCACAGCTTAGTTGCAACATCTGCTTTGCAGGAAAGTCTCCATTTCCCAATTGTAATGAGGAGCACACCAGGAAAATAAATCAATTGTGTCAAGTGATACACAAAAAGATCAGATTATATAAAACCATCTTGGCTTGTTGGAGTCTATCTTTTTGGTGGCATAATTTCTGAGTTTGGAGTAGCTTCTTGTGTAATAGTAAGATTGTGGTCTTTGCATTCAGTATGACTTATCCAAAGGATGAGACAGTAGCCTCAAGAGGCTTGGGTTCTAGCTCTGACTTTCAGGTTGATATGCAGAGTCAATAGAGTTGCTATCCATTTGTTTCATCTCCTAGCTCTTGTTTCACTTGTCTACTTAGCTTTTAACTTTTGCGGGAAGGAAGAAGTCACACAGCAGATGCTGAGCGGATGGGGATTATGTCTTTACTTGCTTAAGAGACAAAGTAAGCATGTCCTTAGATGCTACTGGCAGCCAAATAATAATTAGCTTGTAAGTAACAATTCTGTTAAAGTCATGGCAATCAATACATCTAGTCTGTATATACATCCCGATGTATTCTTTGTGTAAATATATCAAACATTGCTTCCTAGGCTTTTTGGGTGGATGTACTCTGGGAAATATCTTACCTGTTTTCTCAGTAACCATGCCTCTACCTGGTTACACATGACATGATTTTAATTTTCCCTGTATCCTATCTAGAACTTGCGTTTGGCTTCCATACATTGCATTGTTCACATCACCAAAGCTTGGGAGAGAGAAATACTGAACTTTAGTAAATATTAGCCTGGCTTCTTGATATTTATGGTAAAGGTTTCTTTTAGATAAAATAGCAGATTCTGCCCTCCATTTGTGGGAATTTGGCACTAATTGTCAGCCCTCAGCAAAGTGCCATTCCCTGTAAGGGTAGGATGCCTTTCTATGTCACGCTCAACAGTTCATTACTAAACAGCCTGTAGGGCATCTACTGTAGATGCTCAAAGGTCTGGAAAGAGCCCTCCAGCATATGTGTTTTGGGGGGGGTTAGGTTTTTTTCATTTGTTTTTTTTTTTTTCTTTCACATCCTATTGTATTAGCAATTAGCTTTTCTTAGACTTTATTTTATCATATATTCCATAGATCCAAATGCTCCTTTTCTTACTGGGACCCTTACAACAAACACTTTCTTGCTTTTTCCAAAAGGAAGTCATATTTTCAATATATATTGTCACAAGTGTGCATTCATTTACTAAGACAATTTAGGGTTGTAAAAAGATGTGCACTGGTTCTTGAACTAGGGGTCATGGCACTTATGAATTGGCCGTGAATCTGATAGAAATTCAGTTGCAAAAGTGAGCTCGCAAGCCTGATAGCAATCATCCGAAGACAAGTTTTGGGAATCACAGGATTAGAGCAACATATTAGATGATTGTGACTTAAATATTGTAATCCCAGCACTGCCAAATCGCAAAGAGAAACGTTGAGGAAAGTCGCACATAATTACCATTTTTCCCATCCTCACAATGGATGTAGCCAAGGACTTCTCATTCATTTTAGAGGCCTACTCCATGGATGAGATGCAAAGGAATGCACTTCCATTTTGTGTGTATACAAGTATGTGAGATGAGCCAATCTTAGCAAGTAAATGAGAGGCTTGTGGATACGACAGGTGACAACTCATTTTGTGCACCTTATTCAGTGATCAAACCTGTAGTCCTTAAGTGCCTTGAAATGCTAAGCTGAAAGATGTTTAAAGATGTACTTGGGACTATTAAAACACATACATTAGTGATGATCTTTATTGGAAGAGACCTGACTTTACTCTGGAAGATACCTTACTCTAGAACAAAACTTCCTCTGACCTTGAAGATGCTTTACTTTAGAAAACACATCAGAATCAGACCTTAGTATCAAGTCATAGTTTTGCCCAAATGAATTTGGCCACAGGTTTTTGGGTTTTTTTTTTCTTTTTTCACGCTTCATCCTGGACCTTGTTGTATTTTTGGGCTTGGTAAGGATAAGCTTATTTTCTGGATTTTGTGGATGTCTTGTGTTACATTCCCTTTGCTTGTAGATGCTACAAAACTCTCCCTCCTGTTTCATCTCTACAAGCTTAATTTATGGGTAAGCCCAGTGTTCCCCCTTTACCTTGTGAGAACAGCAAATGGGCCTCAGGAGGAAAAGGATACAGTTCTTCATCTTTAGTTGAAAAAATATTAAACCATTTTAGCCTTTTATTCTTCTTCTCATAAGTTCCACATGGAGTAGGCAGCTCTGGTTTACTTAAATTGTCAGTGGTAGGATGGGAGGTGGGAACAGAAAGTAGTATCGTTCTGTAGTTGAAGACATCCAGTAGTTCAGGACAGGCCTGTTTCAATCATGTCCTTCATTATCCGAAGAACAACTTCTAAGCAAAAGTGTTGGAAACTGGTGGGATGGAGAGATCTGGCCATGGGAGAACTCTAAACCAAGAGTCATGTTAAGAAAATAAAGACTTTCATAAATATCCCATTTGGAAGGTGACTGTATCCTTTAGGGAACTGGCAAGAAACTTAATGTTTCCCTCCTAGAGGTGACCTGGTTTGAAGCAGAGAGGTTAAATAGGGTAGGAGAGGTTTCGCTGCAGCTGCCTGATCTAGATCTGCTCCAAGGTAAACACGAGGCTTTGTTCTCCAAGCTGTCAATCCAGCACCTGTCAAGAGCAAAAATTCGTTTAGAAACAGAGAAAAACCAGCAGGGAGGAAAATAGAAAGAATATTTCAGGACTCTATTTCCATTCACAACTATTTCATTCTCTTACATTCGCTTGAGTCTGAATTAGGCTCAGAGGCAGTCTTTCCCATATCTGTTTCAAACACTTTATTTGAATAGTTTATCAAAACCAGTAATGATTCCAGCTGTTCACACCTGAAATGAGCACCACACACTGTAATGCTCTGAGTCTGCACTCCTCTAATATCCTCCTTATCTTGTATCTCTTCAACGGATATTTTTTAACCAGTGCCACCATAGCTGTTAGTGTTATAAATGACTTCTCTTTAGAAACAAATTGGACTCAAGAGTTCAAGCTTAGAAATAGCATTTTGGCTGAATAGGTGAATCTCCTCTTTAAGAATATAACATTAAGACAGTAATACTTGGAGGAGGTATCTGTAAAAGGATCATGGATTTTTTGTTTTAATACATGGAGTACACATGTTACTTTGTATTAGGAAAAAACATGTGCAGGATGCCTAATCCACAGCATTCTGCCCAAGAGAAAAAAGCAAGGGGAAAGCAGTAGAAGCAATATCATCCTGGCGTTGGATGTTCCTTGCTTCAGATGTCTGAGGGACTTGAATGCTTGGATGTATTTCAGTATTTCAGATTACTAAGTGGATGTGTAATATGGGGGGAGGAGGTTTACTGAGAATACTATATACAAATTTCATGCTGCAGTGTGTAACTCAATTTAACTTTTTGCTGAAGAATTCTGTCTTTTCAGGACTTTTCAGGAAGCAGAATACATAGTTAAACCTTAGGTCTGTGCAAAAGTCTAGGCCATTCTGCTTTAAGTGAGTGTCAACGTGTATCTTTTACTCTTTGTGTATGGCCAATTAGAGGCTTCTGGGATGGCTTTATCCAGCAGGGTATTGGATTGTATGCTCCCTCTGTGTTTCACATGGATAGGGACAGGGTGAAGTGCATCAACCTGGACTCTGTATCTCCTGTTCTCCTCTTGGCTGGAGAGAGATTTTGGTTATTTTGGATATTTGTGGTCTGACCACCACAAAATTCCTCATTCTGCTGACTAAGTCATCATTTATACAGTTTGCTCAGCAAATGCAAGCGTAAGTACCAGTTGAGGGCACCTCCCCACGAGCGAGAATGTGCATTCCCCAGGGACAAATAGCAGTGGCACGAGCATATTTGTGCTGCTGCTAGTTGTTACCAGGGAATGTACCTGCATACATACTCTGGTATGCAGGAAGTTGCCCTAGATGGGGTTAGGCAGGCTGGAGTCCTGGGGGCCTCCCAGGCCTCCAATTTTGGATGGTGCATGCTGCAGCTACATGCATTACTCAGCCTTTTTCTGGTGCAGGTTTTTATGACACCAGGATCTCCGAGTGTCAAAAAATACTCACTGTGCTTCAAATTAGCAGCATGACAAACGCCTGCATCTGCGGCATGTACAGGTTATGGTGCCACAGACGGGTCTTCAGCGCTGCAAACTGTACACACGTGCTCATGCGGACGTGCCCCACACATGCAAAGATTCCACCCCTAGAAATTCAGTAGCAAAGTCAAAATCCCAATCAAGACATTTTGGGGTTTTAATTCTTTTTCAGAATAATTAACTGCTTGGATCTCTCTGTTCTGTTGAAAAGCATACTTTGTTTTAGATTCCTTTCTTTTTACCTTTTTTTTTTTTTTCTTTTGTACATGGGATAGTTATAAGGCCTCTGTGTCTGTACTTTTCAACTATTTATAACCACTGCTCATCCTTTCTGGTCTTTGCAACCACACTTGACCCATGGGGAGCACACCAAAGTCATCCAGTGATATAGAAGGTTATTGATCTGTTCCTCACTTCTCTTCAGAGCTGACAAACACTCCAGTTCTCAGAAGAACACTTTAGTATGGCACATCATAAAAAAAAAAGGATAATAATGTGTAATCTGTAACAATGTGTAGATCACTGAAAGTTTCCTAAAACAATAGTGTTTATTAAATTAAATTTATTGAACAGGAGCAACCACTTTTTTGCTTCTCTTGTAATGCAAAATATGACTCCGTAAAACTCAGGATGGTAACAAAGCAACCACTTATAGTAAGCCTAGGTTAACATAAAATAATGTACGTTTCTCAGGTAGCTTGTCTTTAAAAGAGAAAATGGTCATCTCAAAGAGCAGGTATTCTTCACTACAGGACACTTCAGACCTATCCAATCATACAGGTGCCCCTATATGGAGATGGATGGGTTTTTAATTCTTATACATGTGTGGGCCGGGCGCGACCCGAGCCCTTTTCCGTGCTGCACGCAGGCTGTGGCCAGCAGCCCGGGCACGCTGGGTCGGAGAGGGAGGCCGACGAGCTGGAATTAGGCACAAATGCTTAGCGGTAGTTTTAAAGATTGTTTACTTACACCGAGATGGCAGTGGTGTAGGCTGGAAAACTTGCTTGAGTTGCGGTTACAGACACAGACAACACAGACGGTCTCGTGGAGGTTGCTAGGCTCCACGGAACAGAGCTCCGGATGCTCTGGGTGAACGCGCCACCAAAATCAGAATCGTAAATACGTCTTATAAAAGTTGCGCTCGAAGACGGGAAGAGGTGGGCGATGGATCAGGTCGCCAAACTCCTCTGAATCTCCCACTCCCCATAGGGCTAGCAGGCCAATCGCTAACCACCACGTGTGAATAATTTAAAACTAGCCAATAGCGGGGAACGAATTTGCATACCGGTGGCGGGAACTCTTTTGCACCGTGCATTCCTCTTGCAACTTGAGCAATGCACTCTGCAAAAGAAGCTGCAAAAAAGGCGGGAAACTCGTCCCTGCACCGGGGTTTTCCTCTGTAACAGGAAACTCTCCCGTGCAATGAAGCTGCAACTTGGCAGGGATAATTTTGGTGCCGAAGCACACACAAAATCATGCCTTTGGGTCATGACAATAAAATTAAGGATGTTCAAATCCAGTATTTCATTAGCCCGTTATAAACCTAGAGATGGCACATCTACATGAGATGCTAACTGCACAGTAGCCTAATAATACCGCACAGTACCACATCACAGCACAAATAGTGCTAATGCGCTACTGCGCAGTATTATTAGACTGCTACACAGTTGCATTACTAAAGAGGTGTGTGCTGGCACTACTGTGCAGTAAAGCCGGTTACTGTGCATTTATTTAATACTTTAATTATACTACAGCACATTAATGAATGTGTAGATGCGCTCAGAATGAATGTCAAAATCATACATGGTTTACCTCTTCCTCAACCTGGAAAATGAAAAGGAAAGGGCTTAAATCAAGATTTTAGTTTGAGTCCAATTTTTAACCCATCTTCATTTTTAACTCAATTTTGCCTAAATAATAGGTTGGTGCAGTAGACATTTTTAGATGGGGATGCAGGGTGAATTTTAGAGCTGATTTTGCAAATTGTAGGATTCTAGTGATTATAAGCA